>NW_004444251.1:1001312-1017357 GCF_000243295.1 Trichechus manatus latirostris
AATGGACAGTGAGATAAAGGAGACCCAGATTCCAGGCGTCACAGTTGGCAATAAGTTTATGTCCCCAACTTTATAGATCAAATTTTACTACCCAGCCTTGAAATCCCTTGCTGCCTTTCTTTTCTTTCTTTTTATTGAATCCTAGAAACAACCCTTTATCTAGTAAATTTGATTAACAAATGTAAGCTAAACCGCTGCGTTAGGTGCCTTTGAGTCGCTTCTGACTAATAGCCACCCTATGTACAAGAGAAGGAAACACTGCCCGGTCCTGCGCCATCCTCACAATCGTTGCTATGTTTAAGCCCATTGTTGCAGCCACTGTGTCAATCCATCTCATTGAGGGTCTTCGTCTTTTTTACTGACCCTCTATTTTAGCAAGCATGATGTCCTTCTTCAAGGATTGGTGGCTCCTGATAACATGTCCAAAGTAAGTGAGATAATGTCTTGCTATCCGAATATCTAAGGATCATTCTAGCTGTACTTCTTCCAAGACAGATTTGTTTGTTCTTCTGGCAGTCCATAGCATGCTCCGTATTCTTCACTAACACCATAATTCGAATGCGTCAGTTCTTCTTCGGTCTTCCTTAATCATGGTCCAGCTTTCGATGCATAAGAGGCAGTTGAAAATACGTACCCAATTCCAGAGAAAGGTGATCCAAGCTAAACTGTTAATTGAAAATAGTCTAACTCAGAACTGCCTTAGGCTTATAAAGGCACAACATCACTTCTGAATGTTAGATACACATCATCAGCCCTACCTTCACCCTTATCCTACTCTACAGAATTTAAAGAGAAGTTTCCTTCAATTCCTTGATGATTGTATCACTGGGAACTGAGTGGCTCAAAGACAATTTAATTTTTGAAAAACATGAATTAAGTTCAATTATTCAAAACTCAGAATTATAATTTTCATTAGGTGTCTTCCAACATTTATTTGGCATATATCTCGTAATTCTGTATAGAAGATTCATTCATTCAATGACATTCGGCTACATTTGACAAGTCATGTATCTAGGGTTTACCAGGATGTCGAATGGCTTATAATTAGACATTCTGTGAGTGATTTACTGAAATAGATTTTTGTGGCTATGAAGAGTGAGTGATTAGCAACAACTGTTAAAGTTGCTCTGTGTGTGTGTGTGTGTGTGTGTGTGTGTGTGTGTGGTCTTGCCCATTGGAGAAAATTTAGCCTTGATAACCCGACTGAATTTCATGAGAAAATCTTAATTCTACCGTTAGGTATTTTCTTGGCCTGCTTACAAGTGGAAGTCAGGCAATATTTTGTTTTGGGTCAAGCTTCTTAATTTCAGTAAGAAAAATGTTCCTCAGTCGATCATATAACTAAATGGAATGTACCATAGCCAGAAACATAAATTATCTGCCCTCTAAATTTTTTCAGAGAGTATAAATCTCTAATTTTCTGCTGCCCAATTCATATTAAAAGTTTGATTTCAAGAAATAATATTCACGAAGCTTTGTTTAAAGGATGCACAAATCATCTATTTCTGTAGTTTTAGCTGTTCTCAAAGGGTGGTCTGAGATTCTTGGACTTCCTTGAGACACTTGCAGGAGGTCTGCCACGTCAAAATTGTTTCCCTAGTCTACAGCATTATTTGTCTCTTTTCCTCTCATTCTCTCACGAGCGTACAAGGCAGCTTTCCAGAGGCAACATGACATGAAGACATCATCACTCTGATGTATGCTGGTGTTTTAAAATTTTATCATTTTAATTTCTAATATAGTATATACTGACAGATATAACCCAGGTATATGAAAGCTCTTTGGGGCCACAATCATTTTTAAGAATGCAAAGGGGTCCTGAGACAAAAAGTTTGAGAACCGCTGATCTTGAAAATTCAATTTATCATGAGCTCAGGCCAACCGTAGAGAGCTATGTATCTGCCTCACACTTATTTTTTTAAATATACCAAAAAATTACTTTTACTTAACTGTTATTTTACATTATAATCCTTATTTTGGCCTGTGCTAAGATTCATGAGGAAACCCTGGTGGCATAGTGGTTAAGAGCTTTTGGGTAACCAAAACATCGGCGGTTTGAATCCACCAGGCGCTCCTTGGAAACTCGATGGGGTAGTTCTACTCTGTCCTATAGGGTTGCTACGAGTTGGAATCGACTTGACAGCGGTGGGATTGGTTTTTGGTTTTTTAAGATTCATGACAATAAATAGTTCTGTGAAATTCACCACGTTATGGATCCGAGGAAGTAGTTGGAGGACATTGATTTTTATTTATGCAGTGTACACTTTTTTGAGATCCCACTAGAGAAATTTCTTGAACTTTCAGTATCACAAAACATTGGATCTCCCCCAAATGACTGATCACTCTTAAAGATATCATGAATCCTGTACTTTCTTATGTTTCTCTCTCTTGGCTTGGTTTCTTGGGATCTTTCCACCAACCTGGAAGCCCCCTTCTAGCCAGTTTCATTCTCTTTCCTTTTTTTTTTTTTTTTGGCATGCATTTCCACATGCTGACCTCCTTCTTGCTTTTTCTGATTTTGTTGCCCTCATTTTGTCCCAATTTCTACATTTGTCACACACACACACACACCCCCAGATCCTTCTCAGGCAGAGTGCACACACATATACAGGTAGGTGTAACTAAACACAGACTCTTCCATTTGCTTCTCACCATTTTATGAGAGAACCATACCTGGTGTTATCCCTACTTTGCTGATGAAGAAACTCAGGGCTGCTTGATTGAACCAAGGTCACCTGGTTGGTAAAAATAGCTACCGTTGGAATAGAGTCCAGCTCTTCTGTCTTCCAATCCCACAATTGTAAAACCACCACGCTACCTCTTTCTGCTGCTACTTTCAAAGGAAGCATCAAAAGCAGCCCTCTAACTCTTTAAAATGATTAAGGAGTAGCTCAGTCATGTAAGGTTTCTTGGTGGCTCAACAGACTTAATACAGCCCCTCAGCTGCCGAAATTTGAGGAATGGGAAAGTTTAACTTTTTGTGCTTAAAAACTATATCTGTATCTATTCAGCACTAGAAAAATCCTGAAGTTTACATTTATTTTATAGTTATATAAATGATGCATAACAGTTCTTTTGAAAATTCCTTGAAGATTTTAATCCTCCAGTAACAAGGTAACAGTTACTAAAAGGAAATTGTTTTCATGCTGTCCAATCAATTTATCACTTGCTCTATGGCAGATTGAAATACAGAAGCTAAGACATGCTTTAATGACTAAAAGTTGTAAAGCTGGCAATTTGTAACTTTATTTTATTTAAAATAAATATTGAGTTCTGGTAGATAATCATACATTTTGCAGTAAAATTTTTCTTTGACATGAGCTTGCAGATATAGCTAAGAGGAATTTTTCTTGATCTATAATCTATTAAATAATTTGTTGTAAACAAAATTAAAACTCTCTCTATAGGTAGCAACAATGGATAAAAGAGAAGCATAAGATACTCTGAAATTGAACTGGCATAGAGGAGGAAAGTGAACTCCCTGTAGAAAACCACATGGTAGCTTGTTTTGGTGGACAGTCTGATGCCTTTCCTTCAATAGCAATTCATCATTGGTTTTCCCTAGAACTTTTAGGCAATGTTCATGAACAAATAGTTGATTTCTTGAAGGAGTTTGCGGCTATTTGAAACTTCATGGGGGAATTTATATTTCTTATCACAGTATCCAAGTGACTCAATTTGAATTCTTTATGTTATATACAAGTGGGGCTTAGAAACCCTGGTGGCATAGTGGTTAAGACTTCCGGCTGCTAACCAAAAGCTTGGCAGTTCAAATCCACCAGGTACTCCTTGGAAACCCTAGGGGGCAGTTCTACTCTGTCCTATAGGGTTGCTATGAGTCGGAATCGACTCGATGGCAAGGGGTTAGTGTCCAAACCAGAATAGGACATGCCTTGCATTGGCTTTAGAAACCCACTGATAAAAATGGGTCTGAGGATACAGAAAAATACCCAAGACTGACAACATCGGGTTAAACTGTGGAAATCTTTCCAAGAAGCTTGGACACCAGCTGACAGAAGGCCAGTTGGGTTTGCCCAGCACATGACATTTCCCGTATTTGCATTGCTTGGGCTTTGTCGCTTTGGATATTGGCATGAGAACCTGTTCTTTGTGGTTTAAGAGGTTTTTTTTTCAGTTGCTTATTTCTCAACTCAAGTATTAATCCTCTTTTGCTAACAGCAATTTAGTTACTGTAGAAATGGTTGTGTTGTCATAAACACAGCTTTAGGATTTCAGGTGGAGGGAGAGAAGGATCAGAGGGTGTTAAAAAAAAAAAAAAAAGCTCATATTTCCACCCAAACACACCCAGTTAAGCACTTACAGAAGGCTCAGGGGAACAGAAGCAGAATTCTTTTTCCTGTTTCACTTTCCAAAGTTTCTTATGTGGAATCAGATGCTTTTAATATCTTTCAAAAGAGTCTCCCATTTAAACCTCCAAAAATAAACCACAATTCTGGTTCCCTCCTTTTTTTTTTTTTTCTCAATTTAATTATTTGTTCCAATTTTCCTACCTTTGAAATCAGATGATTCAGCTCCTCTTTCTACCTTAAGAGTTTGGCTTGATTCAAATTTCAGAAGCTGATGTTGTATTCTTCAATCTTCCTTATTTTTGTATCTTAATAATCTTCATATGTTTCCTATCATTTAATTTCTTTTCTGATTTGGTGCTCTTCCCTTTAAATTTCCACTAGGCCTATTTTGTCTTCTGTCTGTTTTTTCTTTTGTAGAAATCTCACTTTCCATTCATATTTCAAGGAAATGAACCTTCCCTCCCATGAGCTCACACTCCCTTTTTAACTTTTCCACCCATGTTCCATTTTATACCTCTAAGTCAATAATCGGATCTTATTTAAAGCATGGCTCAGATCTCATCTCTTTTAAGAACTTCTCCACTTAAGTTGGCTTCTAATTTCTTCTACCTTGGCAAGGTCTCCAGATCTTCCCATCCTAATCCAAATGTTTCTCTGACAGAACTTTGAGTTGCTTCCTTCCTTTGCTGGCTCATTTTTATGCTTCCCTATGTGTTGTTGTTGTTAGGTGCCATCAAGTTGATTCTGACTCATAGTGACCATAGTGCATAGTACATAGTACAGCAGAATGAAACACTGCCCCGGTCCTGCGCCGTTCTCACAATCCTTGTTAAGCTTGAGCTCCTTGTTGCAGCCACTGTGTCAATCCATCTCACTGAGGGTCTACCCTACCAAGCGTGATGTCCTTCTCGAGGGACTGATTCCTCCCGATAACATGTTCAACATATGTGAGATGTAGACTCACCATCCTTGCCTCTAAGGAGCATTCTGGTTGTACTTCTTCCAAGACAGATTTGTTCATTCTTTTGGCAGTCCATGGTATATTCAGTATTCTTCAACAATCCCACAATTCAAAGGCATCAACTCTTCTTCAGTCTTCCTTATTCATCATCCAGCTTTCACACACATACGATGTGACTGAAAATATCATGGTTTGGGTCAGGGGCACCTTAGTCTTCAAAGTAACAAGGTGACATCTTTACTTTTCAGCACTTTAAAGAGGTCTTTTGCAGCAGATGTGCCCAATGCAATGGGTTTTTTGATTTCTTGACTGCTGCTTCCATGGGTGCTGATTGTGGATCCAAATAAAGTGAAATCCTTGACAACTTCAATCTTTTCTCCATTTATCATGATGTTGCTTATTGGTCCAGTTGTGAGGATTTCTATTTTCTTTATGTTGAGGTGTAATCCATACTGAAGGCTGTAGTCTTTGATCTTCATCGGTAAGTGCTTCAAGTCCTCTTCACTTTCAGCAAGCAAGGTTGTGTCATCTGCATAATGCTGTTGTTAATGAGTCTTCCTCCAATCCTGATGCCCCATGCTTCTTCGTATAGTCCAGCTTCTCAGATTATTTGCTCATCATACAGATTGAATGGGTGTGGTGAAAGGATACAACCTCGATGCACACCTCTCCTGAGTTTAATCCACGCAATATCCCCTTGTTCTTTTCAAATGACTGCCTCTTGATCTATGTACAGGTTCCTCATAAGCACAATTAAGTGTCCTAGAATTCCCATTCATCATGATGTTCTCCATAATTTGTTATGATCCACACAGTCGAATGCCTTTGCTTAGTCAATAAAACACAGGTAAACATCTTTCTGGTATTCTCTGCTTTCATCCAGGATCCATCTGATATCAGCAGTGATATTCCCAGTTCCATGTCTTCTTCTGAATCCGGCTTAAATTTCTGGCAGTTCTCTGTCGATGTACTGCTGCAGCTGCTGCGTATGGTATTGACAAAAGAGAATGAGCTTTGGGTCCTGCCTGTATGGGTTTGAATCTCAGCTCTGCCATAGCAGTATACACACGAGCAAATTATTTTACGTCTGATTTTCCTGACTTGTAAAATGCGGATACTAATAACTATATCATAAGACTATTGGAAAAATTAAATGAGAACATGTAGGCTAGATTTGGAGTCATACTAAGTAGTCAATATTATATGCTTCTGCAGTCTTCAGAAATTTTTGGCATTGTTTTAGAAAATCAGGGTGATGTGTAATAAATTGTTGATTTCCAAGAGAAAATGCCTTAGGTAGCATATTTTCTTTGTTTGTCTTTATTCTCTGTTATCTACATATCAGTTTATTTATTTCTATAAAAATTATGAAATATTCAAATTCAAAGAAAAGTATAATAATCAACAAAATAAATATATACATATGGACATCCACACATAGGTTAAACAAATCTTATTTTTTCCCTAATTATATTGGATCTTCATTTTAAAGAAATAAAATATCTTAGATTTGGTTAAAACCTCGGTGTCCCTTCTCTGATTTCATCTGTCTCCTTCCCTTTCCAGCAATACTATCATGCTGAATATGCAGTCTATCATTCCCATTTGTATTTTTATACTTTAACATATATGTATATATCCATGCATAATATAAAATTTTTTTTTTTATGTTTTAAACTACATATACATCTACAACTTACCTTTGTTCAACATTTTGTGTTACATTTTTCACACATCCCACATCCCGTTGCTCTGGTCTGCTCCTTTCTATTGCAGCATTGTTCACCTTTGTATGAATGTGCCATTGTAACAGTGCATTTGCAAACCTAAGTGACGTGGATAATTTTACCCTTACCTTTGGATAAAATCTGATTCAGCCCCAATGGTGGACTTAAGCCTGTTTGCTTGCCCTAAAGATGTCTTGGCTGTTTCAGCCTGAGACCAGAAGAACTAGATGGTGCCTGGCTACCACCAATGACCTCCCTGACAGGGAATGCAACAGAGAGTCCCTGTTGGAGCAGAGAGAAGTGGGGTGCAAAACTCAAAGTCTAGTAAAGAGTCCAGACTTTATGGTCTGACTGAGACTGGAGGAACTCCGGAAAACATGGCCCCAGGACTCTGTCAATCCAGCACTAAAACCATTCCCAAAGCTGACTCTCCAGTCAAAGATTAGACTGGACTATGGGACATCAAATGACACTTGTGAAGAGTGTGCTTCTTAGTTCAAGTAGATTCATGAGGCTAAATGGGCGGCTCCTGTCAGGAGGTGAGATGAGAAGGCAGAGAGGGTCAGGAGCTGGTTGAATGGACATGGGAAGTCAGGGGTGGAAAGGAGGAGTGTGCTGTCACAGTATAGGGAGAGCAGCTAGGCTCACATAACAATGTATGTATAAATTTTTGTCTGAGAGACTAACTTGAATTGTGAACTTTCACTTAAAGTGCAACGGTTAAAAAAAAAAAAGATGTCTTGGAACCTGAGGGAAATTTGGGCGTCTTCTCCAGAGAGGCATATTGCTCATCTAGGAGCAACCTAAGAAAGTCGTATAGTATCCTGATATCTGGATCTGTTGTTGTTGTGAGATGCCATTGAGTCAGCTGTGGCTCATGGCGATCTTACTTACGTAGAACAACGAAATGTTGCCTGGTCCTGCGCCACGGTACCTCTCTAATGAGAGAAGATCTGGTTTATTAATAACTCTTTGGTGTTCAAGAATGAGACTTACGTCTTTTTAGGAAATTTCTTCTTAATGCCTTTCATCATAACAGTAGATATCTTGAAGAATAGTTCAGGAAGTTAAATAAAATAATCTGTGCAAAATAGTCTGTATCTGGCTATCTAGTAAATGGTTGATAAATGGCTGCTGTGGGTTTATTATTAAAGAATTGTAAGATGAATCGACCATAGTTTCCTATCTAATGAAAATGTATCGATGTGTTTCTCTAGGTCTGTTTTTTGTTTTCTCTCTTTGTCTTTGATAGATTGAGTAAATGAGGTTACCGTTTTACGCCGTTTAACAACTTAAAAAACACTTTACATGTATTTACTGGATATTTAGTAGTTAGTTGAAATTAAATGTTTGTTGAAATTAAATTTGAGCCACATAAGAACTCTGGGAGGTAAGAGTTATGGTCTTCATTTTACAGGGTACTGTATTCAAAATGGGAGCCCTGGTGGTACCATGGTTAAGAGATGAGCTGCTAACCAAAAGGTAAGCAGTTCGAATCCACCAGCCACTCTCTGGAAACTCCTGGGGCAGTTCTACTCTCTCCAGTGGGGTCACTGTGAGTCGGAATCGACTCGATGGCAATGGGTTTTTTTTTTTCTTTTGGTATTAAAAATAGGCAAAGTTAATTCTAGATGCAAACAAAGCAAAAATAAAGAAAAATACAGATTCAAAAAGTCTTTTAACTGGATTCTAACAAGGTTAGTACAGCAGTTGAACAAACAGTGAAAGCTGAGGAAACGCCTTCAGTGGAAGCATCTGTCCCACTTAGAAATTAGAACTGGATTTAGAGAAGGCCTGGGGTATGATTGATTGTTATTATGTTAAAAGGCATACTTCACATATTTCTCCAAGGGTTTTTTTTTTTTTACGTACAGAATTGGACAAAACCTAAGTAACTTTCTTATAGAATTAATGGAGAATGCTTTGAAGATTTTCGTTTCTGAGCGTAAGACATTATTTAGCAAGGATTTGGCTTTGATCAATACTCTGGAGAAGGATGGGGTATTACCATAATTCATTTTTTTTGTTTGTTTGTTTTGTTTTTCTATCAGTCATGTTATTGAATTAGAAATTAGGTTGGAAACCTTGTTTTTTTTGGGAGAGTGAGATTCTTTATAACATGTCAAAGTGAGGTCTAAATGTGTACTGTCAGTCATTTATTTTAACAATACTTTATAAAGAATCTGTCAGTGTTTTTTATTTTTCCTGTTATAAGTGGTGATCAGAGAAAACTGGTAGTCAAAATTATGGTGATAATTACAATAACACAGTTAGAATGACTGATGTTTCCCTGTCAATTTCATTCAATTAATTATTGACTTCTTTAATGTATGGGTCATAGCTTCAGAGCATGGATATAAAGGCTATGATTTTTGTTTTAAGATGATAAACAATTTCTGCAGCAATAAAATTTTACCTTTTTAAGGATCTTATTGGTCCTTCATCCTGGGGAAGAAATTATATTTTATGTGAGTGTTACCCTTGGAAAATGAGCTCATCTTGTAGAATTATGCTTTCTAAGTAAACTGCCCTAGATAAACTTGCTTGTTGAAAGAGCGTGAAGGAAGAAGAAAGGTAGGAACAGAAGAAGAAATATATCAACCTCTTGATTTCTAAACCGAATAATAACAACAACTGAAAAACATACTTAATGCTTAATATGTGCCAGATACTGTGCTAAGTGTCTAAGTGTTCTACATATAACCAAGAATCCAAAACTGTTATCATCAGGTCAGTTCTGACTTGTGATGACCCCATGTGTTACAGAGTAGAACCAGTCCACAGGGTTTCTTGGCTGTAATCTTTACCGAAGGAGATCATGGGGTCTTCCTTCTACGGTGCTGCTGGGAGGGTTTGAACCACCAACATTTAGGTTAGCAGTTGAGTACAAAGCGCTTGTACTACCCAGGGACCAGGTTCTGCACATACAGTATTGCAATTCCTGATCTATGATTTTAAAATTCAAAACGTCTTTGTGTTGTTGCTATTTTCAAAGTTCAAGCAGCAACAAGACCAAATGTAACCTGAACTCATTTGGTGGCAAGACCTGTCCTGAATGAATGTCAGTCTGAGTTCTGATCTGTATTTATTGAGTTTAAGCTAAATACTACACACTCCGCGGGAAAATTGTGATCGACTACAGGATATTACATAAAACTTGGTATATGTACTCTAATTTCTCTCCAAAAAAGAAATCTAAATTCTGAGACACATCTGTCTACAAGAATATGTAGTCGTTTATTAACTCATTTAGTGATAACAACCCTATGAAGTTAGCACTATTATTATCTCCGTTTTCCAAAGAAATTGAACCAGAGAGGTTAATAAAGAAACACATATACCATTAATGGCTGTTTTAAAGTCTGCAATTTCCTGATTAGAAAATTCTTTAAAAATGTTTTGATACATCATCAGTCTCCGTGACACTTTTCAGATTCGCCAGATGGAAATGAGGACTACTGTGAATACAGACATGTGAAAACTTTTGGGATTTATTATCACACTACTGCTATTTCTAGGAAGTTCCAAATGGATTAAGGTAATAATTTAGAAATCTGTTTCTTTTGGATGGCTCCTGGTACCAAAGCATAATCGTTCCCTCCTAGGTGGAGCTCCATATGAGGTCATAGGGAAATAACAAGGGGAAAGACAGACAGCTCACACCAGGAACATTTCACTGACATCTGGCTCTATTTTTGCTTGTTACATCTTCCAGATCCAACCTTCGGTCACTTTATGTAATATATACTACACATGTAGTGCTACACTGTGAAAAGATTCAGAAGAATTGCTTTTGACAGCTAATTAGTGTTTGCTTAATGTTTAGTACAATGTTAGTCTCATTTAAGTCTACGTATCCAGTAATTACTATTGGATTTTAAATATAGCTATTTATTGAAATTTAAGTTTGAATCACAATGTAGCCATGTTTTTACATCAATTTGAAACATCTTTCTACATGTAACGAATGCAATATTTAACACTTTTACCAAGATTCTTTGCAATTTTTAAGTTTTTATTTAAATGAACTTAACCTAACCCAGTAATTCGTTTTTCATAAACTCTTATTGTATTGCATGATCTGTTGATCTTTGCACACTGGTATTTTCCGTAGATGATGGGAATGCACACGTAACTCTACTGAAGAAAAGCTGTCAATACCAACTTAAGTTGTCATATGGTCCTTGTCAAAGTTGTTGCTTTTGGCACTTTTTCTAATTTGGGAATGCAATAGGATCCTGCCTTTGCCTTCAGCGGAGAGCAGTGCAAAAGTTAACGCAGAACGTCTCACCAATTGCTGGGGCAGAGGCCAGTTTCTAATCAAACTACTGCATGTGAAGAGGTCAGTTGCCCAGTTGAGGGTGACACTGTTTATAATGCCTGTGGTTGCTGCTGTGCTAACCCTCCAAGGAATGTGTGGAGGAAGGCTTGCTCAGATTGTCTTTGGAATGTTACGATTTGCCCTTGGTTATCGTTGGTATTTAACATGTTTTGATAGAATCGCTTAGGTCTATTCGAACACTGCCAATAATTTGACAAACTCTTTTGGCCTACCGCGTTGTTTGGCTCACCCTTTGAGTGTAACTCCTACTCTCTCCCTGCCTACGCACATTCATTCCGTTATATTGTCGTAAGTTCAGTGTGAATCTCTTTCTCCTCTCTCTCTTATATGCATACACAAATTCTCAGCTTTTCTTCCCAGGCATCCAGGATTCTTCTGCAATTAGATGATGCCATTTGATGCTTCTCTATATTTTTTGTGGAGAACCATTATCCTTTAAAAAATATTTCATTTAAATTTCTTTTTCAAGAGTCTAACTTGATGAGGAACATGAGGTTGGAGGAAACCATTATCTCAGTACGTAAGTGCGGGTTGTTGAAAACCACATGTAAATGACCATATACTTGTGTGTTGAGGGAGTATTGATTTAGAACTCTCTTCATCAACCAGGGACGGTCATTGAGATTTGCAACGTAAGGTGGTATTCAGAATGGAGAAAATATTATGTGTCTGTTTCTTCAGCTTTGCTTCAGGGGAATAATGAGAACTATTGATTGTGACCTTGAAAGGACAAATGTAGCTTTTCCCTAAATGAGTTGTATGTGGACAACTGATACTTTCCCACTGAAGGAGAAAGAGGGTTGAACAGATGGTGTCTAACAGAACCGTTGAGTCCCTGAATCCTCAAAGTACAGTCAATTCCAAGTTTATTTATTTTTTTAAACCTGAATGGACAGTCAATTTTAGATGGAGCAGAGATGGAGAACATTAAAATGCTAGCTTCTGTTGTATGTGTGACCTAACTGGGATGAGAGATTAGACATAAACTAGTTTCTACATTTGCTCTAAATCCATGATTCCCAGGCTGTGTGCTGAGACACCCCTGGGTGCTGCACAAAACTCACAGGGGTGCAGTGAGATCTTTTAGATTCTCAAGGGAAACACAGAAGTACTCGGTATCTGTTGACACCCCATGGAGCTTGAGGTAGTTCACAGTGTCAGCGTTAGATCGTGCTCCATTCCTTAGGCGATGTTTTTTCTTTATGAAGTTGGATTTTTGGTGATTCCTAACTAGTTAAGAAGTGGAACTTTTAGGCATTCCCTTTGGTTTAGGGATGTCATGAAAAAAAAATGATCAAAGCAATAAGGATGACATCAATAGAGAAAGTTTGGGAACTTTTGCTCTCAATTCTCTCTTCTCTCTCTCTACACACACGCACACACACACACACACACACACACACAGATATATAAGGACCAAACCAAACCCATTACCATTCAGTCAGTTCCAACTCATAGTGGTCCCATGTGTCACAGAGTAGAACTGAGCTCCATAGAGATTTCTTGGCTGCCATTTTTATGGAAGTAGATCTCTAGACCTTTCTTTTGCAGCACTGCTGTGTGGGTTTGAACCACCAACCTTTCAGTTAGTAGCCGGGAGCAAACCATTTGCACTGCCCAGGGGCCTATATGTATATATACATATATAATGTTAGTGGTAGTTAATATATTTATGCATTTATTTTAATAATAATACATATTTTTATGAAAACATTGTAGCTAATTATGGGTATTAGATTCTATTCTCCTTGAATCTACCAATCATGTGTATAGAAAGCCATTCTGTTTAGAATACAAGAATTCAGACTAAGCATCACCATTCACGTGGTGGCAACTTAACCAAAGTACATGTCTAGCACTTCGGGTGAAATTTGTAGGGGATTCTTCACTATTACAGCTCAAGAGTGAGACCATATCTGCATTCTTTAAGTTTCTCAATCAATTTTTGAGATTAAAAAAGCTTAAACTTGCCCAAATGAGTAGAATTCTGTTTTCAGGAAGCCCCATGTAGGGACTGCTCTACTTTGGGATCTCATGTCTATTAATCTTGACTTAGAAGAGTTAGGTTAATTGCTGAGATGACAGAGCCAAAGATGACCAGAGAGCCTGAAGGATAAAAGTTAGTGAGACGATAGACTTGTGTTTGCTCCTGATACAAATTTTATAAGTATTTTCCAAGATCCCCACGTTCTGGGGCTGGCCAGTGAGTAGACAATTTCACATGTTACGATCTAGTTAAATATTTTATTTGCTCAAAATTCTATCAAATACATCAATTCCTTTGGGGTTACCCAAAAGGGAGACTTTGTATCCTGCATTCTGGTTCTTTTTATGTTATGTCTTTTGGACAATGGCCATGGTTTGTAGACCTGTCAAAATGATAATAGTAGCTTCAATCTACAGATTAGAAGGATGTTGTAAGCTCAATGGACCCCAGCCAGTTTCAAATGACTCTCAACAAGAATCATCTCTAAGTACTCACCCAGCTCTCTCTGTCTCCGTGACCCATCACCCTCTTTTCAGCACCCTCTAGCTTGCTTAATTACGGCTGTCACATGTGATCTGAGCATTGCTGAAACGCTGCATCCTTTGCTCCATGCTGCCTATTAAAATCTGTTTCAGTGGGGAGTAGTTTCTGAAAACCTCAAAGTGGGATACTCCCCACAAGCCAACTATTGTAAGTACTAGCATGACTGTGTCCTTGTCTCTGCACTGCTAACATCTGTCTCCTGGTATCATTTCTTGGCTCTCAAGAATTCTGTCTTAAAACATCCAACAAACGTGTAGGTGTTCTTCATTTCATAGAGTAATTATTTATAACCTATAGTTTCCTATAAATAAGATTAATTATACATTTGAGACATCTATGCTATGCTCTTAAGACACATGACCTTAAAGTAGCAAATAGAACTATATGTGACTTATACAAATAATTTAGAGCAGTGATTTCCCAATCTTTTGAAGCAGAATCTTTTCCTTTCTTTTCAACTGACATTTTGGATAACTCATGTATATGAAGTAGACAAAAGCAGAGTTGGTCGGGTTCAAGTCAGAGCATGAGCCTGAATCTTCTCTCCCTGCAAATCCCCCTCATTTTCCTCTCTACAGAATCTTCTCTCTCCTTCACCTAAGGAGCCTACGCCTCAGGGGAACACACCTTTAGAAATCTTGAGATTAAGACATGTTATTGGCAAATTTAGAAAGAGAACTCCTCTTCTGATTTTCAGGAAAATGTTCTATATATGACATGTACATATAATCCCACTCTTAGTTCACAAAACAATTTAGAGTTTGGCACAGGCAGGAATCAGCAAACTACAACCTCCAGGCCACATCAGGCCCACCACCTGATCTTGTAAGTAAAGTTTTATTGGCACACGCCCCGTTCATTGATGAATTATCTATGACTGCTTTCACACTGCAGTAGCAGAGTTTAAACAGAGACGTGACACCCCACAGCACCTAAAATAGTAACTATCTGGCCACGTATAGAAAAAGTTTGCCAGAAGAGTATTCCCTGGGAGTTCTATGCTCAGCACTCTACTAGTATCCGGTATATATTAATATACAACTTATGAATTACAAATAAACAATTAAAGATATTAAAGTACCTGATATGTGTTAAATCCAGTTTTTCACTATTTGTGTTTTTAGAATACAGTTGACATTAAACTTTATTTTCATTTTATTCCTTTTTTGTTCTGATAAAACATTGTCTTTAAAATTTTAGCTTACACCGCAAAAATGGTGAAAATTTTCTACTTACGTTCTCAATTTAAAAATGGGTTTGCAATTTTGAACATATCAATATGATGTGAAAATCTGTACCAAGGAAGGAAATTCTCTCTTCTCAAACTCAACCTTTGGATGACTCCAGGTCGATATACACGCAGTGTCCTTGCTTTTATTTAATGTGAAGAAAGCTGGCGTAAGGATGGCTTCTGAAAAGCTTTCCAAGTTGGCCCTAGATGAAACAAACTCTCCTTAAAGTGAAATAAAATGGTACCCCATAATGCTACTGGTACAATACTTCCCGTCAGCAATGTCTTTCCACTTTTAATAATAGATCATAGCTGAGAGAAGGAAGTTAATAGGAGAATCAGCTTTTTCTACTGAGAAGGATCTGAAAGGGATATAACGCCATTCATTTAACTTTTAAAGGAATGCTCCTCACAATCCATTTTGGATCCTATTCTTTAAGAAATGCCAGAAATAGATAATCTAAGGAAAGGTGAAATGCTTTGTTGGCTTTCTTCAAAGAAAAGTGCCTATTCGGTTGACTTAGTAAATATTTCAAATTGACTAAGGGCTTGAACAGAAGTTAGATTTTTTTTTTTTTTTTGAATCAATGATGAATTTCCATTCTGTGATCTTTAGCCAGTAAAAGCTGTCAAGTCACAAAATATTACAAAGATTTGGATTAATTGGTTTTTAGCCTAAAAGAAGATATTGTGGACAATAAGAAATAAGAAGGGAAGTAAATAAAAAGAATGACAAACTAGAAATAAGCAGGTTACCTTATGGGTAGGAATTATTGAAGGAAATTGAAGTATCATGGTGCTGTTGGCCATTCAGTTCTGCTTGCTGAATAAACAGCTCTGTGCTGTACTGAAACATATTGCATTGGGAAAATCTACTGCAGAAGACCTCTTTAAAGTGTTAAAAAGCAAAGCTATCACCTTGAAGACTAAGGTGTGCCTGACCC
>NW_004444251.1:1018981-1020726 GCF_000243295.1 Trichechus manatus latirostris
AGGGTATGATTTTGTTGTTCATATTGTTGGAAGACATTTTATTTGATTTGTGGCATTCTGGAAGCTTTTATTGAATTGAATTGTTGCTTTTTGAGCAAATTCAGGTGACAATGACCCCCAAGAAATATCCCAAGACATTTTATATAATTTATATCCATATTTAGATGGATATAATTTATATCATATAAGGTCTGTGCTTTTCCAGGAAAGAAAAAAGTAATTAAATTATTTCCAATCTAGTTAAATTAATGGCCTCCAATTTTTTTTTGAGCATGCATTCATTTAAGTAAAAGTATTATGGTATGCACCTGTTTATTTACATATTAATAAATTGCAAACAGACACTATATTTAAACATAAGTGTGATTTATTTCTCATATTTTAAGATTAAAAATGCATGTTTTTCTCATCCTAATACATGTTCTTGCGTAGCTTGCTTTAGAGACTACTGACGTGAACAACTAGAAAATAAAATAGATGCTGTGTACTTTATTCCACTTGAAATTTTGTTAAATTGTCAGCCCAACAAATTTACTTTGGTTGGCCAAATTATAGGTTTTCACAGGCTAACTGGATTTCTTGCTAGTATGGTTACTTCATGAAGCTGACCTTCAAAGATTTGCTAACAAGGGTGTGACACTGTGTATGTGTACGTTTGTGCTTTTTTCTAGTTTATCCCTGACTTTAATTCTAAAATTCTAAAATCAGATAATTTTGTGAGGCAATATTTTGAGCATCTCACCATGAGTAGCATTTCTGAATAATCCAAAGATTAGAGGGCAAATTGTAAGCTGGATCCTGGAAATCTGTGAAGTAGAAGTTGATCTCAGTTTCTTGCATTTTGACAACCCTCTTCTTTTTCTCAACTGTGTTCGTCATTTGAGTCTCATCCCCATTGGGTCTTTCAATCAGCTGGCTGTCAATTAAGGTATTAAGGGAATACAGCTTCTCTGCCAGGTTATGTGTACTTGAAGTAGAATAACTGGAACATCTAAATAATTTCAAGATCCAAAAACAGATGCTTTAATGGGGGTTGGAGTCGATATACTTCATTACAATTCTTTGCTACTTTTCCTTAAATTTCCACTAGAACAAAGTGCTAAGCGTGGAGAGATTGTTCAAACTTTAAGTTGGGTGGCAAGGGAAGTAGGTAGCTGGCATGGACACAGGAAGGACGGAATATCCAACCTAAGACTAGACTATGTTTTAGCAATTATTATTATATTCTGTCTTTTAAGTCCTCTGACTGTCCAGGCCTGGCCTATATAGCACACGTGACTTGAGAAGAATAAACCAAATGAATAAATATCAATGTAGGCTATAAATTGGCCCATCTTTGAGATTTACTCATTTAATAAATTTCTAAATGTTATAAATAATCTCCCTTGTTCAAAAATTGAGTATGAATATGAATTGTTCTTCAAAAGAGAACATTTTGTGTATCTAAAGCTATTAATAACAGAATCCCTTGTGTTTGACTTAGCCATGATAGATTTGCAGAGATTTTTTCCCCTCTTTAGTTAAGGTTTTGGAAACCAAAACTAGTGCATGATTATAAAATCAAAGAGTTAAGTTAATTGGGAATGACCTTGAGGAATAATTTCACCACTTCAGGCAAGACTACACCCAAACCATTTCGTACAAGTGAAAGTCTAGCTTGTTTTTAGTCTTCAGGGAAGGAAATTCCATCACCTCTCAATTGCCTATTTAGGAAATTTTTTTGTTTCATAGTTTTACCTAAGATT
>NW_004444251.1:1022498-1023573 GCF_000243295.1 Trichechus manatus latirostris
CTCTCCCTGAACGAAGCCCGGTTATTACTTCAGCTTGAAAGCAGGTTATTAAATCCCATTAATAAGATGGAAAATAAATGCACTTAATTGTTCATTTATTCACTCCCCCAACTGGCCCCCAAGAAGATTTAATGTACTTTATGGTGCAAGTGGTACGTGCGTGATGAAACATAAATAAATAAATTTCTCATAGTCCAGTATTAAGTACAATGACAGACGATAGGGAGCAATGGAGTAGTAGAGAAGTTCTTTTTGATAAGGTGAGCAGAAACCTGAAAAAGGCACGAGTAAGCTATGTGAAGGTTAAGGGAAAGTGCATTCCAGGCAGAGGAAAAAGTAACGACGAAAGCCTTGAAGTAAGATTGTGCCAGTGTGACTGTAGTGAAACAAGAGGTTGGGAGTGTGGATCAAGTGGGCTCATAGAGGTGGCCTGGGGAAACTCAGAAAGAAAAGAAAAAATAAGGGTAGGAACAGAAATGGAAGTCTGGAGTGATGATTGGTACATAATGAAGGCATCGATAAAGTATATGAGGTTTCTCTTAGGGAACTCTTGTATGACAGTATCTAGATATTAGGTGATGAGGGTCAGGACTGGGATGTCATCAGTGGTAATGAAGATGAAGTAATGGATATAAAAATGTGCAGGAAAAGAATGGAAGGCTGGGTAAATTAACCGGACCTAGAAGATGAAGACAGAGTAGACCCAAAGACCATCCTAAAGTCGTGTGCCTTGCTGTTTGAGAGAGCTCTGTGGTGGTGCCACTTACAGAGAGAAGAAAGCTGGGAGGACAATCAGCAGATATTGAGCATCAGTGTTGATATGCTGGGCTTGAGCTGGTGGCAGCATATTTCAGTGGAAATTTGCAATTAAAGTTGGGCCACGCATTCAAAGAGCCTGGCAATAAAAGGAAGAGGGAGAGAGAGCACAGTACTTAGATGAGACAGTCAGAATTAAGCAAATGCACATCTCAGGTTGGGGTGGAGTCACTAGAAGGTCATCAAATGTATAAGGGCAGAGAGGAAGAAGCTATTGGAGATGGATAAATGTAGGTGCTAGGTCTCTTGGAAGTTGGGA
>NW_004444251.1:1024154-1038095 GCF_000243295.1 Trichechus manatus latirostris
AAAATGTGATTGGACAATGGAGGAAGGGCAATGCTTTTTATGCAGTAGCAAAGAACTTGTCTGAACTATGTTCAAATGTTCGGTGGAGGGTAGAACTTGTAAGTGATGAACTTGGATATCTGGCTGATGAGATTTCTAAGGAGATCTTAAAGTGGCTGTGTGGTTTCTCCATGCTGCTTATAGTAAAATGCAAGAGGAAAGCAATAGACTTAAAAATGAACTGTGCAAAATGAAAACAGAACTTAAAGATTTGGAAAATTCTGTTGTACAAACAGGGACACGTGTCCTAGAAGGTTCATCAAGGATGTGGCTATGCAATCTTTTGTTAAAGAGATTAAGCCTGTGACTGATGGATCTAACCAACTACCACAACAGAAAATCCATCAGCTCAGACTGAAGGAGACAGAGAAAAAAACAAAAGGAAAAAACGCTGTCTGCCTCTTGGAATTCTCCAGGCAGAAAACAAGCCAAAGAGGCTACATCTGTTGTCCTCCAAAAAAAGAAAGGGATCATCCCTGGAGTAACTTGGAGATCAGCAGAACTGTTGAAAGGAGCATGGGAAGCAGAGCCTTCTTGATATCAAAGGATGGGGCCATGGTCTTCCGGATCTCAAAGCGTGGGGCTACAGTCTCCTAGATTTCAAAGAGTCAGATCTTCGGACCTTCACCAACTCAGTTCAGGGTGTGGGGCTGCCATTAAGTTGTTCCAGGGGAGTGGGGCTGCCACTCAAATATAAGAGAGCAGGGCTGCCATGCCCAAGGGGCAGAAGAAAGGGGCATGCCTGGGCCGAGGGGGTAGTGTCATCACTCAGATGGACTAGGAGAATGGGGCTTCCTAAAGCCAAGAGAGCCAAGTTGCCATCTCAGAGGGCCTGGGTGGTGTAGCTGAAGGCCAAGGAGAAGGGGTCTCCACCCAGAATCTACAGGGTGTGGCCAACACCCAGATTCTGGAGGGTGGGTCATTTCCCAAATGGTCTCAGAGAAGAGAGGATTATTTTCAAGCCTTGAGAGCTAATGTAATTTGTTCTGCTGGGTTTTGGACTTGCTTGGTGCCTATTACTCCTCCTTTCCCTCCAATTTCTCCCATTTGTAATGGAAATGTCTACGTTGTGTCTTTTCCACCACTGTACTTTTGAAACAGATAACTTGTAGTCTAGATTTCATAGATTCACAGATGAAAAATTTTGCCCCAGGAATAAGCATAAGATCTCACCCATATTTGATTTAGATGCTTCAGAAGATGAGATTTTGGACTTGGAATTGATTTAAGACTTTTGTGATGATGTGATGGGGTGAATGTGTTTCACATGTGGCAAGGACTTGAATTTTGAGGGGCCAAAGGGTAGAATGCTATGGATTGAATTGTGTCCCCCAAAAATATGTGTTGTAAATCCTAACCTCTATGACTCTGGTTATAATCCCATCTGGGAATGGGTTGTCTTTGTTATGTTAATGAGGCAGGATTAGTGTAGGATATATCTTGAGTCAATCTCTTTTGAGATATAAAGAGATTAAACAAGTGAGCAGAGCAGAGATGGAGGAAGCGTGAGGCCAAGCCACATGAAGATCATTCAGGAGCAGAAGCTCAGAAGAGACAAGGACCTTCCTCCACAGCCCACAGAGAGAGAAAGTCTTTTCCTAGAGCCGGTGCCCTGAATTTGGACATCTAGCCTCTTAAACCGTGAGAAAAATTAATTTCTGTTTGTTAAAGCCATCCACTTGGGTATTTCTGTTATAGAAACCCTAGATAACTAAGACATTTATTCAGCAAATATTTCTTAAGTACCTATTTTGTAATGGTGACTGTGCTGGGCCCTAAGGACACTGAGCAGAGCAGAGAAATATGGCACTGTTGTCATAAAACTTCAAGTTAAATGGGGAAGGCAGACATCAAACAAATAATTACATGATTAATAGTAAATGTAGTATCAGTGTGATAAATGCTATGAAGAAGTACAGCATGAAAGTGTTACCGTTATTTTCTATTTCATAACTTTTCTCTACGTGATTATGACAGTGACTTTGCCTTTTGTTCTAATTTCTCCCTTAAAGTAATATACCAGCACAATGACTATTTTAAAATTAGGATCACCACATAATATGTCATTCAAATCAGTTCACTTTTGAGAGTGTAAGTGATTTGTATTTATAATTACACCTCAACAGGCACAAAACAGGACCAGTGGTCACTTTCTTGTAAATAAAGTGATGACAGGGACAATGAGAAGTTTGTTTGGCAAGTAAATAGCGTTTTTCCTGGAACAAATCAGGAGGTAAAAATGAAGGAAAAAAAAAAGGTTTAAAGAAATCCAGTGGGATATAATTAAGACTGCTAAAATGAAGCTAAACAAAGGAAAAATTGAGTTAAGTAAAGTACCAAGGAAAAATCTCTAACAGCCAAAATTCGTTATCAGAAGTCCTCCCAAAGAAGGGTACTTAAGCCAATTTAAGCTGAAAGAATTAAAATGGAGAAAGTACATGATACATATACTGCATGAAATATGCCTTCGCAGTTAAAACAACACTGAACTGAGAGATCTTTTCTATTTATAACCATTAATATTTTCCAAAAGTTCCAAAATTTATTTTATTTTTTTCTGAAGGCAAAGCTCCTTTTAGGGGGTGCAGTCCCTAATCTCACTTGAGTTACTGAGAACCCAAAAAGCAAACCCTGGCACAACTTGGATCGTATCCTGGTTTTACTCTGTTTGCCTTGTTTCTGCCTAGAAGAGCAGAGGCTGTGATTAAAAGGCCCAAGAGTTCTTTCCTAAAAGATTACGTTTGAAAAGACATGATTGAAATCAGTGTCTCCATTGAGTGCCATAGAAGACCAGTCTGAGATATCCTATACCTATTTGAGTGTATAATTTGAAAAGCAAGGAGAAATTTCCCTGGGATAGAAAAGATGCCAAGGCAGAATTCTAACTTCCATAAATAATATATAATCCTTTTAATTTGGAAAGAATCAAAATTCATTCGGCTTAAAATATTTGGATACTTGTCTCAATGACTCTGTTAGTATAAGCCTGGCCTCTCCTGCGTTAGCAAGAAGACTTGGCAGCCAAATCGAGTAGTGCTGATGACTCAGCGTGTGGTGTTCTCTCCACTTTGGGGGGAGGTGGGGGGAACAGAAGACTATGAAGCCAGAGGCACTGACTTAAAATGGAGCATCTGATCCTTAAAGGTCCCCTGGTATGCGTTGTCAGAGATGTCAGCTGGATTTCAGTTCAGATAATTACATTTTGCTTGTCTAATGCCCCTAGCAGTTTCAAGCGGGATCTTCATTTCCCGTCAGAAATTGGTCTGCATGTGATACCGTGCTTAATTAAACCACTGCCATGTGGCAGCCCACAGGTGGTGCTGGTGTCAGCGGTCAGTGAAGCGATCGCTCTACAGGCTCATGCCAGCCATATTGCCCAGCCTTGGATTCTCTCCAGGGACGTTTCCAATCCAAGTTACTCAGTAAAGCAGATAAATCTATCTTGAAGACAGGAAGAAGAGTTTAGAAATGGAAGGAGACGTCGTAGGTTTTGTGCGTTTGTTCGAGCACAGGCTGATTTTCAGGAGGCTACTTGGTATGTATTCCAGTGGTTCACTCTGGGCTATTTACGCCTGCTCCCTTTTACAGGAATCTTGGGATCAGTTCATCTTGGGAAAAAATGTGAAGGATGGAAAGGGCTTAGGCATTTCATTGACCTTCATTCCAAGAAGTTAGGAGAACTTGGATAATTAAACGGGGAATCCTTATGCACATTTTCTTTATGTTTACTCAAAATGTTCTCAGTTGAATAACTTTATTAGATGGAAATAAGATTTAGAATCCAGATATAAACCACCCAAGGAAGGGACCGTACTGAACTAAAGGCCAACATCGCACCTCAAAACTTTTATTAGTCTTTTAAATGGGTTTTAATTATAAAATTTTTCCATGGGTATGTATATATTACAGCTCTGTGTTAGAAACATTTCCAGTTTAAAAGAAATCACTTTCATATTCTTTAATCTAACATAAGTAGAATGAATTCTTATGGGGGATATATTGAGATGAGACTGAGTAAATACTTTAATACTTTAAATACTTCACTGTTAGAAGCGAGTCATGAAATTGGTTCCAGCCTATGCTAAAATGCCAGCATTTCAAAAATTACACTTTCAGAGGGATGTTAATTGTGATTGGAAAAGTGGAACATTAAGATTTCATAATGTTACCTATTATTTTAAATATTATGAGGAATATATACATGTATATGTGTATATAACTATATATCTGTATCTATAGTTATACCAGTAATAACCAGTCACCACCAAGTTAGTTCCAACTCGTAGATACTCTATATGTGTCAGAGTAGAACTCTTATTGTAGCATCTTCAACGGCTGATTTCTCTGAAGTAGACCTCCAGGTCTTTCTTCTGAGGTACCTCTGGCTGGCCTCAAACCACCAACCTTTCGGTTAGTAGCCAAGCGCATTAACCATTTGCACCATCCAGGTATCTTATATCTATCTATCTGCTATCTGTCTATCTATCTATCTTTTTTTTTTTTTTTGAGAAGAGAGAGAATGTTGGTAAATTTTGGCACATTTTCTGTACTGGTCTTCATAGACAAAACATCCTTTAAAGATTTTGATAGCAATACTATAGCGTATATTAAAATATAAAGACTCTTCATTGGTAATTTGGGCTATCTTTTATTGTAATATGAGCAACATGGACAATTCTAGTATTCTAGTAACTTCATATTACTGCAGATTTCAAAACATCAAATGATTGCAAAAGGCCATCATTATGGAACTGGTCAGTAAATGAGTCATTTTTATTCATGTTGCTGTATTTTGATTTGCCGGGGACTGCCAAAAGAGGAAGGAAAAAGAGTAGAGCTTATTTGTTCTGGGATTTTCTGCAATTTCATTTTCTTAAAAGAGAATCTAGACCCAGGTTTGAATTCAGGCTCTGTACTTCTAGCTCTGTGAGCTCAGGAAACTAACTTATTTAAGTATCTGCTTTAGCATTTGTAAACCGTGTCCACCTCCCAAGGCTGAAAACCCCCTTGCCCTCAAGTCGATTCCGACTCATAGTGACCCTAGAGGACAGAGTAAAACTGCCCCATAGGATTTCCAAAGAGCAGCTGGTGGATTTGAACTGGGTAACTTTTGGTAAGCAGCCGAGCTCTTAACCACTGGCCACCAGGACTCCTCGTAAGGCTGAGGTGAGGATTAAATGAGACAATGCCCAGCACAGCAACTGGTATGCAGCAAGCTCAACCAATGTTAGCTCCTACTGATCTGTGGTTACCTGAAGAATGCAAAGTCACTTCAGTGTTAGCTGTATTAAGTGTTAACTATATTCAGTGTAGTGTGTATTTACCTACATGCCGAGCTAGGAAATATACTCTAACATGAAATTTCAGAGAAAAAAATGAAACACAGGGTTCACCTGTTTTTCACACGGAAGGGGAAAAAAAAAATCAGAAAACTCTGAGCAGCATTATGTTTTCTTATCGGTTTTCCCTTATCTTCACCACTGATTTCCATTTTTATGCTTTCCAGACAGTTTCAGAAAAAAGTTAAAGTTGGAATTTTCAGCTTGTTGCTGAGACGGCAAAGCCTCTTTGTGAAAAACTGAAGTTCTATTATCTGAGAAAGAAATCCATGCAGCAACACAGTATGTTATTCTCTCAAAATAAGTTCTCACTTGGACACTTGTGAATTATCTCCCGTGCCTGTTATCCAAAACAATTTGTCTTTCCTGCAGCATCTTTCACATATCTAGTTTTGTTTGTGTGTTCACACATTTATCTTCTTTGCTACCCAGAAAACCTTTAAGACATTTTATGTGGACACAGAAAACGAAACAAGACAAGAAGGAATACAAATTACAGAAATGAAGAAAACAAACTCAACGGACAACAAGAATAGGAACAAAACAATGAGTAGAGAGATTACTGGATAAATACTTTAAGGTTTCTTTCACTGCTGGAAGGGGACCTTGAGTTTGGCTCTGCTCTTTTTAGTAGGCGAGATAATGGTAATGACAATGATTTGCCGAGAAGTCCAATCATTCTTGTGCTGAGACTGACAGGGGTTTCTTCTGTGAGTCCTCATAAAGAGTAAGTAGTGATTTAATGAGTGTCCTGACTTGTTACGGGGAGAGTGTAGGGCAGTTATGGACTGTCTAGTTAGATACAGATTTACATCCAGGCTCTGTACCTTAAAGGCTAGCTCAGTAACCTCAGGAAACTTATTTAACTTATGTAAGAGCGTGTTTTAGCATTCGTGTGTCCACCCGTGGAGTCAATTCTGACTCACAGAGAACCTACAGGACAGAGTAGAACTGCCCCATAGGGTTTCCAAGGAGCAGCTGGTGGATTCAAACTGCTGACCTTTTGATTACTAGCTGTTGTTCTTAAGCACTGCGTCACCAAGGCTGAAGTGAGGATTAAATGAGACAATGCTCAGCACAGCAACTGGCATGCAGTGAGTACTCAATAAATGATAGCGCCTATTAATCTGTGGAGCCCTGGTGGCACAGTGGTTAAGTGCTATGGCTGCTCACCAAAAGGTTGGCAGTTTGAATCCACCAGTTGCTCCTTAAAAACCCTATGGGGTAGTTCTACTCTGTCCTATAGGGTTGCTATGGGTCGGAATTAACTCGACAGCAGTGGGTTTTTTTTTTTTTGGTTATTAATCTGTGGTTACTTGGGGAATGCAAAGTCACTTCACTGTTAACTCAAAGAACTCTGGTTACAAAAGTAATGTGATGTAAAAATAAAGTGAAGCAATGTAAAGTCTTGAGTGTCTGATTTTAAGCACACATACACACACACACACAATTGTGATTTTTATCTGTTTCTTAACTCTTTACTATATGGTAACATTAATCTAAGTATCTGGCACATGTTAAAGAAAGTTCAGTGTTTATGTTTTACTATCTCCCAGGTTAGTTACGAGAATAAAAATTTGCAAAATAGCTGGCTCTGTTAAGTGCGGAGAATGGTCTCCGGGAGTTCCCAGAGTCAGCAAAGATGTGCATTAGGGGATAATTCAGACCAACTAAGTAGACAATAAATGAATCCTTTTATTGTTTTTTTTTTTTTTTCCTCTTTCTACAAATCATTTCCTCATTTTAAGTAAAGAAGGAAATAGAAGGCTGAGAACTTTGGCTGGAAATGACTTTTTCAAAGCATTTTTCACAAGTGAATAAAGGAACTGTGGGTTGCCAGCTTCTGTAGGAAGAGCCAAGTGTCCACTACCATACAGAGATGAAAGAGCCGCATTTTCCTAAGATTGGAGTTTCAAAGAGCGATGAATTAAAAGGTCAGCAGTTGATGCTTGTTTTTTACTGTAATTCTGGCTAGGAAATGGTAGGTTTCTGACAAGTGAATTTTAAATCTTCCACAGAAATAACTTCAATCATAACAACAACAAAAAAATTTTGTTGATAGAGATGGTGGGTCCATTAGATTACTGAACAGTTAATTTGGCAAAGCCAAATCTGCTAATCCATTCAGTCATCTCTTAAATAGACTTGGTTTAACTCCTGAAACAGGATAACATGTAAGAATCATTTTCTCAACATTTTTTTGTTTTCCCTGAGCATGAAGTAGCATAAAAACTATTTCATTTACTTCTTTTCTCTCTTTCTTGCCCCTGCCAGAAGCTTTACTGAATCAGCTACATGTTATTTAGTGTAGGCATTTTCTTTAGGCCTTCTTTCCACAGTTCTAATAGCTTTTTGCTCTAAAAGGAGGCTATCTCATTTCTCTTCCGTTCCCTGACACGGGGAAGGACCACCGTCTGGAGTTAGGACACCTTGGATTTCTGTTCTGGCTGTGCCACCAACTAACAGTATGATACTGTTCAAATAATTTGTCTTTGTTTCCTACCTCCTCTTCTAAACAAATGTAGAGGTTATGATTTTTAAACCTTTTTTTCCTAAATCAAGAGAAATCTTTCTTGAAGTAAAAATTTTTCTCAGAAACTCAATATGTAAATTGTATAAAAGCAGAATCCTTCTTGTTGAAATAAGATGTCTTTTTGTCCTGCGGCCACAGTCCATTGGTGGCCCTCTGGTACATTCCCTGAGGGATCTATTAGGAGCTTCTATGGCAGTGTTTCTCAGAGCACGGTCCACGGAACAGTGGTGGCCTCTAATGATCTGTGGGGAATAGATAGATGATTCGGTGATTGAAGACATGAAAAATAAAATGTTTACATACATTTAATAAATTTGGAATATAATTAATGATTTTTTTACAAAGATGTCTCTATGTTCTGAATAATCATTGTTGTCAAGGACTGTATATAAGCTTTAAGCACAGGGCATGGTAGTACTAAGAGACACCCTAAGAGATCTCCTGTATTCCAGACATACCCTTCTCTACCTCTGTTATGTAATACCAACCTGATTTGTCTCTTGGTAATCAGGATCAATCACAATAGCCTATATGGTAACTGCGTTATTTGTGTCTTGATCCAGAGACATGAGGAGCCCAAAGTGGCCGGGTGGCATTCTTAACTTCCAGTTCAATGGAAGCAGTGTTGTGTCTCCAGGAGAGCATTCCTCCCTTTGGGACTAAGACTTCTAGACCCGCAGAGCATAGTATCTTGGGGACAGGAAGCAAATATTGTGAGAGTGTGTCACTAGGTGTAATAGTGAGTGGTGCCACTCCCATTTTCACCTTTTGATTCCTGGAACTGTGAATCCTGGTTATGAGAAAAACACCATATATGGGATGGTGGGTTAGAACATATACAGTCTCCTGGAGAAAACTGACCCAACCCTGCAAAGTACTACCACCTAGCTGGTGCTATAATTGTGTCTATGGAAGGCCATTCCATTGTTCTATCAAGCCAGCAGCTTCAGGATGATGGGGAATATGGTAAGGCCAGTGAATTCCATGAGCATGGGCCCACTGCCGCACTTCATTTGCTGTGAAGTGAGTCGCTTGATGCAAGGCAATGATGTGTGTGATAACATCGCAGTGGATAGGCATTCTGTGAGTCCACAGATGGTAGTTTTGGCAGAAACACTGCATTCAGGGAAGGCAAATCCGTATCCAGAGTAAGTGTCTATCCCGGTAAGAATGAAACACTGTCCTTTCTGTGATGGAAGTGGTGCGATATAATCAACCTGCCACCAGGTTGCTGGCTGATCGCCTTGAGGAATGGTGCCATTTCAGGGACTCAGTACTGTTCTCTGCTGCGGGCAGATTGGGCACTCGGCAGTGGCTGTAGCTAAGTCAGCCTAAGTGAGTTGAAGTCCACCTTGCTGAGTCCATGAATAGCATCTAACCCTGCCTTCATTGCCTCTTTGTTCATGAAGCCATTGGACAATGATAGGAGTGGTGGGGAAAGAGGATGGCTGTTTTCCATGGAAGGCTTCATGCTATCAACTTGACTGTTGAATTCCTCCTATGCTGAGGTAACCCTTTGGTGAGAATTCACATGAGACACAAACAACTTCACTCCATAGGGCCCATTCAGAGAGTTCTATCCATATGCCTCCTCCCCATACCTCCTTGTGACCAATTTCCAGTCATGTTTCTTTCAAGTCCCTGACCATCCAGTTGAACCATTATCCTTAAAACAGTATACAATGGGACATCTGGAAATTTCTCCTTCCCACAAAGTGAACAACCAGGTGCACTGCTTGAAGTCCTGCCCCTTGAGAGGATTTCCCTTCCCCACTGGCCTTCAGGGAGGTCCCGGAAAGGGGCCATAGTGCTGTTGCTGTCCACTTTTGAGGGGTATCTGCATATTGTGCAGAACCGTCTGTAAACCAGGCATGAGTTTTCTCTTCCTTAGTCAACTGATCATAAAGAACTCCCCATAGGTGCAGGCTGGGAGATGGAAGGTAATGAGACAGGAGTAGAGACCATAGGCATTTGGGCCACTTCCTCATGAAACTTACTTGTGCCTTCAGGACCCGCTCAGGCCCGAACTCATATATACCACTTCCATTTAACGATGGAGTGCTGCTGTGCACAGCCAACTTTATGACTCTGTGGGTTAGACAACACTCAGGACATGATGAGCTGCTCAGGCCACATGGTGACTGAGTGGCCCATGGTTAAGTATTTAGTCTCTACTAAGGCCCAGTAACAAGCCAAAAGCTGTTTCTCAAAAGGAGAGTAGTTATCTGCAGAGGATGGTGGGGCTTTGCTCCAAAATCCTAAGGGTCTGCCCTATGATTCACCAATAGGGGACTGCCAAAGACTCCAAACAGCATCTCTATCTGCCACTGACACTTCAAGCACCATTGGATCAGCTGGATCATATGGTCCAAGTGGCAGAGTGGCTTGCATGGCAGCTTGAACCTGTTGAACCTGCGCCTTCTCTTGTTCTGGGCCCCACTCATATCTAGCAGCTTTTCGAGTTACTTGATAAATAGGCTGGAGTAGCACATCCAAATGAAGAATGTGTTGCCTCCAAAATCCAAAGTGGTGCACCAGGTGATGTGCTTCCTTATTAGTTGTAGGGATCCCAGATGTAACAACTTATCCTTCACTTCAGAAGGAATAGCTCGACATGCTCCTCACCATTGGACTCCTAGAAATCTCACTGAGGTGGAAGTTGCCTGAATTTTTGTTAATTAATTTCCCGCTCTCTAGCACATGAATGCCTACCAATAAGTCTACAGTCATTCATACTTCTTCTTTACTAGGTCCAATCAGCATGATGCCATCAATGTAATGGACCAGCATGACATCTCATGGAAGGGAAAGCTGATCAAGGTATCTGTGGACTAAATTATGACATCGAGCTGGAGAGCTGATGTACCCCTATGGTAGAATAGTGAAGGTGCATTGCTGGCCTTGCCAGCAGAAGGCAAACAGCTTGTGGTGTTCCTTCAAAACCAGAATCGAGAAAAAAAGGCACTGGACAGATCAATAGCTGCATACTAGGTACCAGGAGATATATTAATTTGCTCAAGAAATGAAATCACATCTGGAACAGCAGCTGCAATTGAAGTCACCAACTGGTTAAGTTTAGATAATCCACTGCCATTTTCCAAGATCCAGCTGTTTTTTGCACAGCAGAATAGGTGAATTGAATGGGGATGTGGTGGGAATCACCATCCCTGCATCCTTTAAGTCCTTCATGGTGGCACTAATCTCTGCAATCCCTCCAGGAATACAGTATTGCATCTGGCTTAGTATTTTCCTAGGTAGAGGAAATCCTAATGGCTTCTGCTTGGCTTTTCCTTTCATAATAGCCCTTACGCCACATGTCAGGGATCCCGTGTGGGGGTCTTCCTGCTGCTGAGTATGTTATTCCAGTTATATATTCTGAAACTGGGGAAATTACTACAGGATGAACTTGGGGATCCACTGGATCCACTGTGAGACAGATCTGAGCTAAGACTCCATTAATAATCTGACCTCCATATGCCCCCACTTTGACCGGTGGGCCACGGCGACATTTTGGCTCTCCTGGAATTAGTGTCAGTTCGGAGCAAGTGTCCAGTAATCCCCGAAAAGTCTGATTATCTTCTTTTCCCCAGTGAAGGCTGGGAGAAAGATTAACAGTATAAATTTTTGGCAGTGTAGTGGGGTCCTTCCTCAAGAGGACCCGACCTCCCCTTCATTTAAGGGGTTATGGGTCTGTAAAGTTGCTAAAGTATGGAGATTGATTTGAGGGGGCCTGACTATCTATTCTAGCAATTTAAGTTAGACTGCCGTTCGCTTGACCTAGAATTCTTTCCATTGTACAGATAGGTAAATATTTTAGTAGATTTTCCACTTATTTTACTCCTAGGGACACCATGACTAAGTAGCAAATGCCATAAGTCCATACAAGTCAGACTATTCTGATTACTCGTTTGACTCTGCTGTCCATTACAGTAACCATGCCTATCTTGTCTTTGTTGATTGAGTGCTGCCTCTTGACTCCTACTAACATGGCGTCAAATCAGCCCCATTGTAGTTAGGTGTCTGAATTCAGTTAGGGCAGCTCTCACTGTCAAATCTGACTTACAAAAAATAGCAGTCACAGCAGTCTTCAAGGACACGGAGGCTCCTTTTACAAATTTCTTTCTCATCATTGCAGTTAAAGATGTGTCCTCTGGGCACTCTTTGGATAGGCCTGGGTTCCGACCTGATAAATATACTTTAACATGTTGCGTTCTCTAAGCCTTTGGATCCCTTCCTTCTCCAGTATACCAAGGCGGGTCGGGCACTTCAACTCGATTTACTGTAGGCCTTCGCATAATCCATGCTTCAGTGAACAAACCAAACAAACTATTAGATCCTACCCTAACTTCTCCAGCTGATACATTGAATGAAGGATCTGTGCTTAGTGGGTTCATATAAATAAACTCAGGCTGATCCAATCTTATATTCCTTGTACAATTATCCCACACCCTTAATAGCCACTGCCACACATTTTTCCCAGGTTTCTGTTTGTATATGTTAAAAATGTCAAGTAGTTCTTTTGAAGCGCAACATACCTTCTCCTGGATCACACTTTGTAATTTACCTTTCGGGGCTCGCCGGGACTTAAGTCTAATTATAGGTCCAGAAGCAAAAATGAGTGTTGGTGGTGGGTTTGAGAACATTCAGCAATGTCTTGTAAGGCATTTGCCTCAGACGATGCCCCAGGCAACACTCCAGATGCTGCCCCAGGCAACACTCCAGATGCTGCCCCAGGCAACACTCCAGATCCCACCCCAGGCAATATCTCAGCTTGAGGCACAACTGGGTCAATCTCATCCAATGGAGATAGAAAGTATAATGGTTTTCCTGGGGAGGGTGGCTTAGCAGACAAAAATGGAGTATTCTCTTCAAATGTGAGGGGTGGTGCTATTGACAGGAGTGATTTAGTAGAATTTAAGGATCCAGTGTCCCCTGCTTCCTGATTATCTGCCCATATGTGTTCACCCCAAGTTCCAGGATCCCATCTATTCCCAATCAATGCCTTCACTTTAACTTCAGACACCATTCCTGGTTGGGAATTCGATTGGTGTTGTAATTCAGCCACTCTTACGATAAGTCTCTGAATTTTCTTTTCAGCAAATCAGGTCTGTTACTATAAGAAATAGGGCTTTATTTCAGAGTACAATTGGCAACTTTCAGGTCTTTTATGTGGCACTTCATCTGTGACTCTGAAGCTTTGTGCTCATCTCTTTCTTTCACCACTTTGTCTAGTGGAAGTAGGACCACCCAACCAGCTCCGCTATACTTCTTATTCTGGGAAAATTGTAGAAAAGTATCCAATATGTAATCATCTGGAGCTTTATTTCTCACAAATATTTGATGTATTGGTGGTAATCTTATGCATATTTCTATTGCCACCTCATGCCATGGGTTAGCAGTGCCCTCTTTACTACTGGAGGCAGTCATCAGTGTCTTTAAGACTAGCCAGACTTCCGAACCAATTTAGAAAACTCATCCTTACAAATTTGTTTCTCTAGAACCACTCCTGGTACAAATGTCTTAGGTTTGGTTCTCTAGAGAAGCAAAACCAATGAAGTGTATATGTATATAAATATATGAAAGGATTTATCTCAAGGAAATCGTTCACATGGTTTTGGAGGCTGGCAAGTCTCAAATCCATTGATCAGGTGTCGGGCTGGAGGCTTCTCCTGCCTCACTTGGTTGCAGGGCCTGATGAACCCCAAATTAGAAGATCAGATGACAGGCTGTTGGCCCATGGGGCTGTGGAAGCTGGTGAGTCTCAGAATTTGCAGGTCAGATGACTGGCTGCTGGATTAAGTCCAAGAATAGGAGGTTAGATGTTGACAAGCCGGATGCAGCACCCAGAGCGTGAGAGAGCTTTGCCAGAGTATTCATGTATATGTATTGGATGCAGGCTACGAGCTGAAGGAGACTCCCTTCCTTGAGCAAGACAGTGACTTGAATCACGCCCTTTAGTAAGGAAGTGACTCAACATACAGCTAACACTAGTCATGCCTCATTAACATATAAGGGTTTAGGATTTACAAC
>NW_004444251.1:1039573-1043893 GCF_000243295.1 Trichechus manatus latirostris
TTAGATTTCAAACTAAACCAAGGTAGTGAATTAAGGTTTGTAGGGTTTTTGTTATTGTTTCTGTATATTTTAATTTTTAATCTATCCACTCAGTTTCTGCTGCTTTGATAACATACCAATTGCATGAAACTAAATACAAATAGTTTATTATTTCTTATTCTTTGTTTTAGGCCAAGAGTGTTTGATAGCAGCAGTTTGAGTCCCCATAGGTTAGGGGAATATTGAATATTAGCGAGGTGTTTCTCTGTTGAATTTCAAGGTTGACCTTTAAACAATGAGGAAGCACCCAAGAAAGGAAGTCCGGCTAATTCCCCAAATGCTTCTGAGGGTGGTATTACTTGAGTTTATTTGTAATGACCTAGAGCTTGGCCCTCAGATTTCTAGGCTCACCAGCTATTTTCTCAACTCTCTAAAAATGGTTTTGCCTCTCTGGGAGAGAGTTACGTTACAAACTCAAACCTTTTGGGTATCAACCAGAATGGATGGTTTACTAACCTATAGTGGCCAATAAAATATCAAAGGGACAGTGCGTCCTATACTGCTCATCAGCACTTTAGGGCCTTCGAGGTAAATTTTGTGGAAAGCCAAACTTGAACAGAAGTTTAAACTTAGTGTTACCAGAGGAGTTAGGTTCGTGATGAGTATTTAAACGTGCCAACAAAGGAAGCCTAATGCACCTGGTATTTGTTGAATCAACAGGTTCACACATTAAATACTAGACATCTTTATTCCTAAAAGTCTGTCAGTCATCCTTCGTTCCAGCCACTGCTCCAAGACTGTCCCTCCTCCTTAGGCCAAGCCTGTACCCTTGAGGCGGACTGGGCTGGCTTCTCCCTTATCACTCTCCCTTTACCGTCTTCTGCCCCTCTCTTTTCCAGTCTCTGATTCCACCCCTCTTGGCCTGCTGTTGGAAACTCAAATTTATTTTTACATTTTAAAATTTAATTCTTTTTTGCTCTGTCTTCAACCATCCTGACTATGTGCTGAGGCTTGTCTTTTTCAACCAAATTCAGCGGTCAAGTTGATTTGCTTATAAAAGATAATTCTCTTTCTGAGGAATTCTGCTATCAGTTTTAAAACAGTGTATTCTTTATTTGCCCTCAAATCACAGAGTTAGTTAAGTGGAAAAGCCAGAGTATGACTCCAGGAGTGCAAATCCACAGTCCAGGGGATGTGTAACCTCTGTATTCTAGAGTGGATCCAGATGTGTCTTGATTCCTATGCTTATGCATATCTGGGACTTTTAAAATCCAACCCGAATATTCTCCCTGACCCTTTTAATAAACATATTCAAGGAGGCTTATACCTTTTATCCTGTGTGGTATGGGAAATTCCAATAACTATTCTTTAAAGTGTACTTCAAATGTTCTTATTTGTATCTATGTCGTGGGATCCATATAGAGTTTTGATACGTTTGTAAGAGTACAAAAAATCAGAAAACCACTGAAAATAGGTGTTTTTTTCATATTTTTTAGTATCTCCAATAGTGATGATGCTATCCTGCTATCCTCTGGTCATTTCTTTGACCCTATTTTCTGCCAAGAAATAAAGTATCTTGAGTGATAAAAAAAAAAAGTCTTAAGTATGTATGATCACTATCATTAAATAGTGGGGCTAAATCTTCGCTTTGGATTCAGGGGATCTACAAACATTTTCTTCTCCCCCCTGGGCCCAGGGAAAAAGGAGGAATATTTCTCTTGGTTTCTGTGGTGTAGTGAACTGAAAAAAAAATAAAAAATTCTTCCCGAAAGCTGGATGGTACTAGCTAGCAGAAAGTGAGTTTTATTACTGAACCAGCTCTGGTTGCACAGTGGTTAAGAGCTCCACTGCTAACCAAAAGGTCATCGGTTCAAACCCACCAGCTGCTCTGTGGGAGAAAGATGTGACAGTCTCTTCCGTAAAAATTTACAGCCTTAGAAACCCTATAGAGCAGCCTTATTCTGTCCTATACGGTCACTATGGGTCAGAATCCACTCAACGGCAATGGTTTTGGTTTTGCCAGAGGTTTCCACAGTGTTCAGCAGACAGTTGCTGGTTACCCAGCGAAACAATAATACACTTTATTCTCAAACTGCTGAGCAATTAATTGTGATCCTCAGGTAAGGGGTTTAAGTATGTTAATGTGATCGGGGAAATAAACAACATCCAATCAATTAATGAAAGGTACATCGAGATAGGTAATCTTGCTCAGTATTATGAAACAATAGGATTCCCAAGGAGAAATTAAGTTTTTATTTTGGGTAAACATAATCTCACATCCTAAGGAAATCTGCCTGCATAGGGTTCAGATGTTTGTCTCAGGGACCTCCTTAGATATCAGTGGGGTTGGAACAGGAATGTGATTTTTAACACTGGCAACCAAAGAGAGCTATTTTTTTGCTGTTGGTTTTTGGCTGTAATTTTGAGAGGACTGAAATGCCTCTGTAACGAGTGAAATTATAAAACTTTTAAAGAAATGTTTGCAAAATACTTTTTAGAAAAATTGAGGTAGGTCTTCTCCAAGGGAACATTTTCTATTAAGTTTCAGTAACGGGCATTCGGTTCACTGGCATACCTTGGGCTAAATTACTAATGGTTTTTATTAAAACTAATTTTCTGACTTTATGAATACAGCATCTGGAACATTGTGTATTTGAACTCACGTTTTTATGCAGGTAGGTAAGTCGATTATAATAATTACATTATGGGGGATTTACACCTTCTCCTTTGCTAGTCATAATTTATTTTACCTGTTTTTGTAGCTCAGGGTGAATTGCAAAGCATCAGGAAGTAGTTAGGTAGTATTTTCCAATCCCATCTCTATGTGGGCATATAATGCTTTCGAATATAAATTCTCATCCATTTTTGAATTGTGCAGACAGTAAGCCGAATTCTGCAATAGTATTGTTGGAATGAGAGATCGTAAATACTTCAAATGGAAAAAATAAAAGAGGTCTTTTGTGTCTATTTCTGTTCTTCCTTTTCTTATTGTCAACTTAAATTCCCTTTTCTCCATGTTTACGTTTAAAAGTGAGTTAGTAATAAGACAACAGAGTAAAGTCTGGAACATAAATTATAGTCAGATATAAAATATTCTCAGAGGAAAGCCGACAGTTTACTACTCCCTAGGAATAGAAAAGTTGACAGGGTTGTAGAACTGAGGAATGTTAAACGTCCCCCGATGACTTCAAAGCATTCAGAAACAGCGAGTGTACAAATCTGGCTTATCTTCAAGAAAATGATTCTCTCCTACATGCTTCATTCTATGAAATTAAATTCATTTGGGGGGATTAGTCGATGAGTCGTGATGGTCGGAGGAAACAGAAACTGCCGTCAGTCGCTCTGCTCTCAGTTTTATTATCATTTGAACAGTTTGCTGAACACATAAAAGTCCTAAGGCCTTAGAACTAAACCATAAAACCTTCTATTATTGAAGCGATGACTTAGGTTACTTACCTACGGAGCATCGCCGCGCGTTCTTTACATTTTATAAAGTCAGAAGCTCACAGTGATTAACTAGGCACATCCCATTTAGTCTTTAACAATTGCAGAAAAGTGAATTCGTTAAACTTGGCAGTGTAGAGACCCACACACTTGGGAGAGAAAGTCTCATTAACTCAATTGGCATGTACCAAACACCACACTATAGAACTCGTTGGAAATAACTGTTTTATTCCCACTTTTCTTTTTTTGTCTGTGATTAATTCACTTTAATGTCTATGCATATATTCTGTATCTACCTACATCTGTATCTGTGCGTGTTTATCTGACTGTTTACCGTTTAAAGTATTTCAGAAACTTGAAGTAATATTTACCAATGAGAAAATTAGATGATTCACCTACTAGAGGTATTTTTAATGGTACGAGACACATAGCTTGTTCCATGTCATTGTGAGCACGATCTGTTGATTCATACCCTGAAAGGATAAAGAGTGGGAGATTATGGGCTTGCGGGTCCCTCGCTGAGCTATGATTTATATCCTCCTGACAAATTGATTTGAATGTGTGAAAAATGATTGAATGACTTCATCCTAAATTTAAATGTTATTGGAGGTAAAGTACTGAATCATCTTCTGAGAGACACTTAGAGTACTGGTGAATTGACCTTCACGAGGTGACAAAATTCATTTTTAAGGGGCTTCATCCAGCGCTGTGGAGACTGTGGCAAGGGGGTTAAAGCCTACTCGCCCACGGATTTATAATAACTTGTAATTGCGTCACTGACCCTCACATTAACATTAGCAACACTCAGTGACCATCCAGAGACATTTTTTTTGACATGGTTTGTGAAACGTTACCTCTTTCTCCTTACTTTGCATTCAGGAAGAGAATGAAATCTAT
>NW_004444251.1:1059659-1075914 GCF_000243295.1 Trichechus manatus latirostris
GGTTGTTAACCAATGTCATAAAACAACATGTGTACTACTGTTTCATGAGAAACTATTTGTTCTGTAAGCCTTCACCTGAAGTACAATAAAAAAATAAAATAAAAACAAAACATACACCAATTCAACAGTTTCTACATGTACAATTCAGGGACATTGATTACTTTCTTTGAGTTATGCACCATTTTCAACCTACTTTTCTGAGTTGTTTCTCTCCCATTAACATAAACTCATTGCCCTCCAGTTTCCTATCTAATCTTTCAAGTTGCTGTTGTCAATTTGATCCCATATAGACAGATCTTGAAAGAGCCCAGCGTTCTAGGCAGACATTTTTTTCTAGTTAAGCCAACTGTTGTTTGGTTTTAAGAAGATTTCAGGGGATACTTTGGTTTAAGTTTTAAAGATCATGTTAGGGCAACAGTTTGAGGGATTCATCCAGCTTCCATGGCTCCAGAAAGTCTGGAGTCCATGAGAATTTGAAATTCTGTTTTACATTTTCTTCCTATTGATCAGGATCGTTCTACAGAAGAATTGAAATGTTCATAATGGTAGCCGGGCACCATCCAGTTCTTTTGGTCTGAATGCAAAGGAGGCAGTTGTTCATGGAGGCAATTAGCCACACATTCCATATCCTCCTTCTATTCCTGACTCTCCTTCCTCTATTGCTCCAAGCTCACAGAGACCAATTGTACCTTGGATGGCCACTTGCAAGCTTTTAAAACCCCAGGCACTACACAACAATTTTAATTAATTTGAATTTAAACTTGAATAACCATACGTGGTTAGTGGCTACCATATTGGACAGTGAAGCTGGATGATTAGCAAGGACTCACGTGGGTTTCTATTTAAGCTTGATTAACCACCCACAACAAACAGTGTTGACCCTCTTTCTTATCATTGTACAATATTGATGAAGCCCATATTCTGCTATCACCCATCCTTCATAGATGGCACCTCCAGGAGAACCTGGAGAAGGATGTTAAAAGATTTGTGAAAGAAAGGTCAACTAGTAAGTTGCTAAATTAGAAAATGACAGCATCTCCATGGAGCCATCTTTGGCACTTCCCAGATTTCCCATCTCCTGCCCCCACTGCAGGAGTCCCTTGCCTTTTCTGATCTTCCACAGCAGCTTATGCCTGTCTCATAGCTCTCCTCAGACTCTACCCTGTATTCTTGTTATTTATGCGCCTGTCTTATTTCATCTTCTAGACCCTTTGAAAGTAGGATTCCAAACGGAAATCTGGTTGATCTTTGCATCTCTCATAGCACCTAGCATAGTAACTTATGAAATAAATGTTGCTTAATGGATGGATAAATGACATGTCTGTCTTCCTGTGGAGGCTAAGGATCTGAAGTGACCACCAGTTGGAGGTCTGTCAGATTTACCACTGTCTAGTCAGACTTTGGATAAGATGTGTGATCTCAGGCTGGAAAGACTACCTTTGATTTCTGTTCACAAGTGACCCTGGTGAACACTGACTTCACACTCATTTGAAATGGCCTCCCTCTGCTATCAGTTTGAATATTTCCTCCGCTTTGTTCTATTTCTTTCTTTTGCCGTTTTTACCTCAGAAGCTCACAGCACTGTAGTGAGCTCTTGGGTTCTAAAGCAAATTACTTTTGGTGGGAGGATTGCTTTTTTGATTTTTTTTTCCCCTCAAATTTGTGTTTTTACAGAGCGCTGCAGTAAACAGTGACCCATAACCAAAAAAACGATTGCATTCGAGTCGACTCCAACTCCTAGAGACCCCTTAGGACAGAATAGAACTGCCCCATATGATTTCCAAGAAGTGGCTGGTGGATTCAAACTGCAGAGTTTTTGGTTAGCAGCCAAGCTCTTACCCACTGTGCCAGGAGGGCTCCAATAGTGACCAATAGGATCCTTTAAAAGAAACCCCATTACATTCTTGTTATTATTACATTGTCAGCTAATTCCTTTCCAGACTGATTCTTCAGTGTCTAAAAAGCAGTTGACAGCAGTTTTAACTTGGTAAAACTGTGGTGTAATTAGAAAAACCATCACACAATGAGCTTAGATATTGCAGGCCAGAACAAACAGGTGAACACACATTGTTTAATTTTTTCTCTGTTGTTGGTTGCCACAGCGCTTTGGGATTACAGAGGCAGTGATATTTCCATGCTGGTTTCTGAACTGTCTCTGCTGAACATCTGTGTGCTCAGATTATCCATGCTATGTCCCTTTGACCTGTATCATTTGAACTCATCTGGATGTGAACTCTTTTAGCTACTAAATCTAAGCTCAGGGTGTGAATCACAGCTGGGTGATGATAGGTAATTGGACAGGGAACTTACAAGGGGCATGAGAGCATTAGAGATCCCATGTTCTCAAAGGAAAGTTTTTTTTTTTTTTTTTAAAGAAATATGATATTGGGAGGGGAAAATATTTTTCAAAATTTTCCTGGAGAAGCAAGTAGATTTTTCAAAGAAATTTTGTTTCAAAAACAAGCCAAGTGTTTTAACAAAGTGCTTAAGATTATGAAGCCAAATAGTAAAGCTTAGTATTTTCTCAGCACTTAAATTAATGGATCGTTTAAAAGCACATGTTGTGGGAATTAGATATGTGAAAAATATGTCTGTTCTTCATCACGGGATTCTTTTCCATGAAAGAAATCACAGCACTTAGTAGCTACAACTCTTTCATTCATAATGACTCAATATAATTTTAGAAAATGAAAATAGACAACGTATTTTCCAATATCGCAGCACTGCCTTTTAGAAATATTTTACTGTGGTTGTTATTGTTAGGTGCTGTTGAGTTGGTTCTAACTCATAGTGACCCTGTCTACGACAGAACGAAACACTGCCCAGTCCTGTGTCATCCTCACAATCATTGCTATGTTTGAGCCCGTTGTTGAAGCTACTGTGTCAATCCATCTCATCAAGGGCCTTCCTCTTTTTTGCTGACCCTCTACTTTACCAAGCATGATGTCCTTCTCCAGGGACTGGTCCCTCCTGATAACATGTCCAAAGTACATGAGATGAAGTCTCAGCATCCTTGCTTCTAATGAGCATTCTGGCTGTACTTCTTCCAAGACAGATTTGTTCCTTCTTCTGCTAGTCCGTGGTATATTCAAAGTTCTTCACCAACACCATAATTCAAAGGCATCAATTCTTCTTCGGTCTTCCTTATTCATTGTCCAGTTTTTGCATGCATATGAGGCAATTGAAAATACCATGGCTTGGGTCAGGTGCACCTTATTCCTCAAACTGACATCTTTGCTTTTTAACACTTTAAGAGGTCTTTTCAGTACATTTGTCCAATGCAATACATCTCTTGATTTCTTGATTGCTGCTTCCATGGATGTTGATCGTGGATCCAAGTAAAATGAAATCCTTGACAACTTCAATATTTTCTCTGTTTATCATGATGTTGCTTATTGGTCCGGTTGTGAGGATTTTTGTTTTCTTTGTGTTGAGGTATAATTCATACTGAAGGCTGTGTTCTTTGATCCTCATCAGTAAGTACTTCGAGTCCTCTTAGAAATATTGCTGTTAGGTTTATTAATGTAATTTTGATTGTGCACAGTGGAGAAGATACTTTTCTTTGGCCCAGTTACAGTGTAGAGTGTCTTTTCTTATGCACATTATCAAATTGTTCACTTTTCAAGAATAGAGCTAAGTAAAATGTATCTGTGTCCCACACAGAGCTCACTCCAATCATGGTGTACAGTAAACGGTCATTGGAGTGTGGTAATGGGGTTTTCACTCATAGTGGACCAAAAGTACTCTCTTAAATTTATTCAACATCTCACCCAGCCTTGGCCCTCATTCTGGTAGAATGGTGTTGAACTGAACAAAATAAGTGTTTTGGTGAGTGGAAAATATCAAAGTGCTTCACATACGTTTCAGTTTTATCCAGTAAATGTTTATGTAACTGCTTTCAATTAAAATCACTACTATAACTTTTCAAAAATTAAAGATTTTTCAAAAATGTTTAATTTAGCTAGAGATTTATGATATTCACTGTAATATCAGTCAGAACTCAGATTATTCCACAGTATACTATCTCACTCAACTTTACAATGTTGGCAAATGGGGAAAAAAAAGGGTATTGCCTTAAAAATACAGAATTTCAAATGAAAATATATTTCTTTGACATTCGCTCAGAGTCTTGCATAGACTGGTTAATTCCTTCCCGGTCTTTATACTTCCTTTCCCATTAAGTTGTCACTAGGAGAAATCCTTAGCGCATGGTTTAAGAGCAGATCATTTGGTAAATAATTGACCTAAGGGTTTAATTTGGCCCCAAGCTTAAAATGAGTCAACCGTGTGACACAGATGTTGAGTGGACTCTTACATAGTATTAACAGAAGTATCATCTCTGGATTTTCACAATACGTTGGAAGTACTAACGTGAGATTGAAAAATTACAAGTTTCCAAAGGAGGGGTGACTGAGAAAGCAAGTGATTTATGAGCTTTATTTATATAAGGAATGGTTGATGGAACTGGACATAAAGAGCACATAAATTTATAAATATAGGTGAGTATAATTACTGTCTTCAAATAGATATAGACCTTACAAATGCACGAGTAGATTTACTCAATGTGTCTCCAAAGGGCAGAACAGGAGTAATGGTTGGAAGACAGAGGTGAGCAGATTTCAGCTTCATGTAGTTGGGTCTGACTACTCATCAGAGGTAATAATTGGAAAGGAGTTCTTTAACAGGAAGTTTAACTGCTGTCAGTGAGAGTCCAGATAGAGACGGAGAAATAATAATCTGTTAGGGACATCATAGATGATATTCCTATGTTGGGAGACAGGTCACACCTGGTGGCCTCTACTCTTCCAATTCTAAAATTCTATCCATTTCTTTAATAGTTTTATATTTGTTATTTACTTCACAGAGATTGACTTCATTAATTTTATTGAGCTAAGAAAAAGAAAAAAATCCAGACAAATGTCATTATAATGGAGACAGTAAATACTCAGCAAATCATTTCAGAAAACTGGAAACATTTCTAAGTGTGATATTCTGGGAAAAGGGACGTAAGCACCACTGCACTGGTGCCTTTAAAGTGTTTTTGGTTCAAATCATACCGTGAAAAATTGACTTTATGTGAATTATAATTTTACCTCTAAGCCACTTCAGTTCTTTGTACTGGAATTGTAGACAACTTTACGTTTGGGAAAGATGTTACAAAGGAGAGAGTCCGATGTGGGGAGGGCAGGGGTTCAGGTAGGTGCAGTCAGGTGACGATCCTAGATCTACTCAGGAACAGGAGGGTGGGCAAAAATGTCGGAGGACGGCTACAAGAAGAAATTCCTGGTGGCAATTTACAGATGGAAACCGGAAGTGCAGGAGCTGGGCGGTAGCGACTCTGGCAGCTGTAGTCCTCCAGTCTTGCTCTGGACTTGCTGACTGACCGCCAGCTGTTTGACAAATTGCTCAATACCAGGAATTCATAGGACTGCGTTTTGATTCAAATATTTCGCAAGACCAAAGTCCTACTGAGAATAGTTTTCCACAAGCAGCTAAGCATCATGACTTCCTATGGTTTTCTGTGACACGACCATTCCCCTCATGTGCCCCACACTGCTATTGAACACCAGCACTGCTGAATCCTGGGGCTCCAGGATTCCAAATGAAGCAACTTCTCCCCTTGAACACGGTGTGCACTTTTCCTTGACCCTTTGGTAGCTTTTCATCTTGTGTTTTATCAATATGTAGAACCAGACAAGAACCACAGGATCAAGGTAACGTGAGCTTGAGGCCCCGTTTGCTCCTCATTAATTAATTGCATTTACTGCTGAAATTCAGAATTAAGCAACCCTTAGGTGGTCTGCATTCTTGTTGAGCATGTTCAAGGCCTCTTCCTCTCTCTTCCCCTTTCCACTATGCTTTATGCTACTGTCAGAGTTAACGTTTAGCAGCCAATGACTATGCTACTCCTTTGCTACAAATCATTTGTCGTTTCTCATTGTTTGGGATAAAATCAGGCTTCTTGTTGTTAGGTGCTGTTGAGTGGATTCCAACTCGCAGCAACCTCACAGGACGGGGTAGAACTGCCCCACAGGGTTTCCAAGGCTATAATCTTTAGGGAAGTTGACTGCCACATCTTTCTCTTGTGGAGCCGTTGGTGGGTTCAGACCCTCAACCTTTCAGTTAGCAGGGGAGAGCTTAACCACTGCACCACCAGCGCTTGTTTCCATAAAGATTACAGCTGTGGAAACTCTATGGGGCAGTTCTACCCTGTGCTATAAGGTCGCGATGAGTCAGAAATGACTTGAAGCCAATGGGTTTGGTTTTTGATAATTTAGCTCTAAAATTTTGTGATTCTCTGTGGTATTACATAGACGTAAATATGGTTAAACAATTTAGATAAAAGGGGATCCATTGAAAAAAATTCGTGTAAATGGTAAGTTAAATTGCTAGTGGCTAAACAGAAAAAGCCAAATCCAGAAACTACGTGTAGGTACACAAATGCAATCGGTTTGACAGTCACCGACTTTCTGAAGTTTATATGTGGCTTTTGGTTGTTAAAAGAAACTGGTGGTGTCATCCTTGGTGGGCTTCCCTTGGGGCTTTTTGTGAGGGCATCACCACAGGAACAGCCGTGGAGACTGTGGGACAAAGAACTAGACTGGCCTTTTGTATCTGGTTCCTGAAAATAACCTGAACAATTGAGGTGCTCTTTGTTTTCACAGTGGTTAAGAGCTGAACTGCTAACCAAAAAGGTCGGCAGTTCGAATCCACCAGCTGCTCCTTGGAAACCCTATGGGGCAGTTCTGCTCTCTCCTATCGAGTCGCTGTGAGTCGGAATGAACTCGATGGCAACAGTTTTGTTTTTTTTTCCAAAACATCCAGGCAAGTAGGGGCGACACAGGCCCCGCACCTGACAAACTGACTACAGGAAGGGTGCGGGCACGATGTCGTCATGCATATTCATTGACCGGATCATTCATAGCTATGCCTTAGGGCCCCAGTCATGCTTATGTATTAGGTCCCAATGACTAAGGGACTCTGGACATTGGAGATCTCTCTTTGGGGCCTCCTGGATTGGTGAGAACATCCATGACAGGAGAGGTTGACATACCCTGAGGGACCATGCGGGGAACTCTCCCACACCTTGCCTGATGCATCTCCTCGCTTATATCTTTTCTGCTTAGAATAAATGGGTGGCTGTAAGCAGTGGTGTCACCAGGGAGGTGTGGGGGTGTGCAGACCGCACCAGGGGACACGGTCAGAGGGGGTGACACCATAGTGACTTTCTATAAAATTCTCGTGCAGTGTTTCAGCAGAAATTTATTATTTTTAATAAAAATATCCCTGTAGTTAGTTATAACAACAAAAACATTTTTCATAAGCCGAGCTTAAGTGTATTAATATACCTCCAAGGCTAAAACTCTAAGCTAATTTATTTTTGAAGCCTCTAATGCCCTCCGGTCAGAGCTGTCATTATGACACAATTACAATGATGTTTTGAATCACAAGGTTTTGTTTGCACTCGCTACGGGAGAAGGTCCACGGGGAGGGTGACATCATGAGGGGTGGCACCATGAGTTAGCGCACTGGGCGACTCCAACCCTAGTGATGCCGCTGATGGTAAGTATAAAACCCGTTGCTGTCCAGTGGATTCTGACTCATAGTGACCCTATAGGACAGAGTAGAACTGCCCCATAGGGTTTCCAAGGCTGTAATCTCCACAGAAGCTGACTGCCATATTTTTCTCCCTCTGAGTGGCTGGTAGGTTTGAACTGCCAGCCTTTTGGTTAGCAGCCAAGCCTTTTAACCACTGTGCCACCAGGGCTCTTTCTACAGGTCTCCATGAATTTTGTGAGCTGTTATAGAGAATTAATGAACCGATAAGGGGTAATAAGACTCTGACTTAGCTGGGAGTGGCAGTTCTAAGGACAGAGTCCTAACTCGAGAGAAACCAGCTTTGGATGGCTGGTGGACAGAGAAAGGCTACGTGGGCAGTTGATAAAGAAGGACAGTGTCCTTCTCGTTTGTGAACTAGCCCCAGGGGGCTAGATGAAAAGAAGGATGTTGGCTGGTCTGGAGAGCAGGTAGATGCACAGACTCCTGATTCTACAGCTGTTACTCAATGTCCTGGCCTCAGGTGGTCAGGAATGTCTTGACCTAACTCTGGGTGGTTAGGGTGGGAGAGGAAGCGCCACAGAAGTGGCTAGTGACCAGGATCTTAGAGATGCGGGAAGGTGAAGCCTGGGTCCATTTCCAGGAGGGACTTGGATTTATGCTGATCTTTAGTGATGAAGGTAGGGTTTGCCCATCTTGCCCGTTTTGAAGTGCGGTTAGTGATAACAGCATCGCAGGGGTATATCAGGGGACTTGGTGCGTTTGTACTGTCGGAGGTTTTTCCCAGTTGCTGCCTCCTTACCACATACTGATAATGACAAATACTAAGTAGAAGTATGGGAAGCATCTGAGGTTATTTGTCCCTAATAGCAAATTCCCCAGGAGGGGATATATTGTCATCATTCCACAGAAAAATGAACCCGGCTAATGGGTATTCACTTTTGTCTGATGTTTTATTATGTCATATATTTATTACTTTTAAAACATTCTTAACATTAGAATATCTCTAGCTAGTGGCCTAGAAATGAACGTTACCACTAAAGTAAATATCAGGAAAAGATGATCTTGTGGCAGTTGTCAGTAGGCAGAGAGAAGACAGGTTCATTATGCTAGTGGCCCAGCGGGTCTCAGACACAGGCATTTACTCTTTCCTCCATTCATGTTCCCTCAAACAATGGCAAGCTCATATCTGACATAGTGTTTCCTCCTGGGTTTAGCCTAAGCTCCAACTTGTGATTTCTGGCACATTTCTCATCATGCCTATGGGTTTCAGCAGCAAGATTTGGCCAGCGGCGGCTCTGGCCAAGGGGTGTAACTGGAACTAAAGCACATGCGGAGATTTATCTGTTTATCATAGCAGTACCCACCAGTGGGTCTGTCAGCATTTCCTTTCAAAACTGTTTGCTGAGAGGTTTGACGTTTGATCGTTTCCATTCTTCACTTGCTTAAAATTCATCATAGGAGAGCTTTGGCTTTTTTATTAAAATCTAGACTGGTCAAAACTTCAGAAATGCTGTTTGGTAAATAATTCTTCACTGGTATCAGGGAAAAAAAGAAATAAGGTTTACTAAGAGTACATATTTCTCTTTACTTTTGTGGGAGTCAAAGTATCAAATTCATAAACATTTTGTCATTGTGTCACTTGGAGGGGTTGAGTGAAGAAGAATGCATATTTTCTTAAAAATTTCTACCAAAGCTGCTATGGCACCCTGCTGGGTAAGGGATTTATAAGGTGCCCTGGTTTGTAATCTTGACTTCACAACCCTAAATTGGCTACAGACGTGCTCCTTATTGCCTGAGGATGAGGACTTTCAGGAGGTCAACTATTCTCCTGGTTTTATAAAAAATATTTGTATTAATATTTGCCATTTAAATACTACTGTAATTTTTCCCAGTCACCCCAATGCACAAATGTGAGATGAAATCCTGATGTGTTCATTTTCACCAAATTTCACCATTGAGACTTCAGTTTTGTGAAGAGAATATAAGATCTACAAAGAAGCAGTTGAGATTCTAGACATTTACCAAGCAGTTGCCAGGCCTCCCTGAAGACTCTCCAAATCTCCCTCTTTGGATCACCCAGACTTTGTATCTCCCAAGACCTTTTAGAAGAATAGTGTGCTTGTACATCTCACTGTATGAAATGTGAAAGTTTCTAAAATATTGGACTTAAATGAAAAATGACAACTACCATTTATTGAGTACACTCACATTCAAGACACTGCCCCAGACACTTGTATTTTTGTGCAAATGTCCTTTATCTGTTTTAATTTTAGGTGTTATATAATCTATATTATATATGCTATATATTGTTGTACACATATATTCTAATAGATAAACTGTTCTCCGTTGTCCCTAATGTATTTCCAAAAGTGTTCCTTCACTGGGACCCATGGATGGGCTTCATATAATCTATGACATCCTCTGCAGTTGAAGGCACATTTTCTGTGTAAGTACAAACATATATTTTTCTAAGAGCGAGAGTCCATTCTTTCATCATATTCTTTGTGGGGGGGGAAGTTTAAGAATTATTGCTCTAAACAGTTGAAAAATGTACTGCTTTAAAAAACGGGGAGTATTTCAAGAAGAATTTCTACTACTTCAGAGACTTTATAGCAACATTGTCCTACTCCTTTTCCTATTGAAACAAATGGAAATTTGGAAAAGGAGAAAACAATAATTGGGAAATGTCAGTGGAGAATTTTTAAGATTTCCGGGGAAATCCCCACCACCCAATTGAACTCTAAGTCTTAGAAATTAGGCTTTATTTCTGTGATAAAGAAGGTTAAACTCATGCGTAATTGTTTGTTCATTACAAAGTTAGCTACATAGTTTATATAGAGCTGGACCTGAGCTAACTTCTAACACTGAACCGTAAAAGTGCTATGTGCAACTCTCAGACACTCAAAGGAGAAATGAGGGCTCTCTGATGCCTCCTTTGTAGAGAGGGAACGGGGAGGATAGACGTCTTGGTGTAGTTGACAGTGTAGACCAGGTCACTCGTGGCTGGGTGGCTGAACACTCAGTAGGCTACAGAAGAGCAGTCTTCAAAGTAAGGCACGTGTTCCTGGATGTATAGGAAGACTGGCTGAGGGGCATAAGAGCACAGCAGTAGTTTTATGGGAATTAATTTCCAAATCCTCCATTTCCTTTTTTAATCATTCCCAAAGTAGATCTACCTCAGTATTTGCCTTCCAAGAAGGTTCTTCTTTCTCACCTCCCTTTTCAAAACCACCATTTCCACACTACTGAAAAAAAAAAACAAGGGGGGCATAGCTCTTACTCATTCCTCAGAATAGGAAGTTGTCTCAGAGTGGGAGAACCTGAAGAGACAAACTGAAAAAAAGGAAGTGTTGCAGCTAGTAGTGAGAATGGGATGAACAACTGTTATAGATAAACCATTTGAAAATCAATATTTTCCAATTCTTTGCTTTCAAAACAATTGAAAAAGAACCTAATCACATTATATACCAATAATTATTTTTGATAACCAGGTAGCCATGTGACTTTTGACATAAAACTGAGAAAAAAATTAAGGAATTGGAGTAACACTAGTATAACTAAATTATTTTCATTTTTGTCTACTTTTATTTAACAAGTTCCTTTTTTAGTGTTTCTATTAAGTGAGGGAAAAGAAGTTTAGACTGAAGCCTATCTCATTTTAGCAATAGATAATATTCACTGACTACTGAATATATATACTAATTTTAACAACTCTGCCCATTTCATTAAAAGACGCATTTCCAAAAAATGTTTTTATATTTACCAATATTTATAAATTATTAATATATTTATGCTGTTTTGATCAATTGCCTTTTACTTACAATAGTACCAACAACCCAATCCAGAATAAAATTATCTAAAACTCGGAACCTTCTGGTCATAAGACATTTTAAAGAGACATGCAATAGGATGAACAAAAAAATAGATTTTTCAGGCATAAAACATCCTATATTTGAATAAAATTCTATGGGGAATGTGAAAGGAAATATGAGTTAGAGAAGAAAGTGAAATGACATAAAATTTTGGTCTATTAAATAAGAGATTGTCTTGTGTTTTTAAGTGGATAATGGTGGGTGGGTATTTAGTCTCTTTGGTATTAGATTGAGTTGGACGCATTTGAAAGAGTGACGAAACAGCACTCTGTAGAATGTTTATGTCTGTGACGCACTGTTTCTTACCCCTTCTGCAATCAGTGGTGTGGCTGGTAAATTTGTAACACCTAGCTTGTGGGCAGGGGAGGGCGGTACTGATTTGTAGCATTTCCTGATCGCCATGGTATAAACATTCCAAGCATGATTGATTTCAAGCTACTAAGAGTTTAATAAGTGACTGGCAAAATTCCTGTAAAATCTACCAATTGGCTTTCACAAGCTGGTACGAGGTGGCTCTCGCACACCCTTATAATCTAAATTGAATGTCAAAATAAAAATGTGTGAAGTTCACATTATTTTTCAAGTCCTTTCATTTGAAAGCCCTTGCCAAAATTTCTGTTTCAAATTTATTTGAAATGTAGATGAATCTCCCGTCCTCTGTGTACCCAAGCCTCTACTTTAAGAAAGATTAGTGATCTTATTTTTTCCTTCTGTTGTGATTCCTAAATTAGCTATACATAAGAATTACCCATGGAACTTAAAAAAAATTCAGATTCTAAGGTACCACATCACACCTACTAAATCAGAATTCCTAGCGGGGGGGCCCATCCGTCTTTATTTTAACAAGCACCATATAGATGATCCTGATGCAGCCAGCACAACACTCCTGCTCCATAGGGAGGTACTGATCTGCAGGATCTAAATGAAGGGAACAGGAATTGAGAGAGAAGACTTTTCTTACCCTTTTAATGTAAAACTAGAAACTCTTAACAGTGTAGGCTACGTTCTTCTTTTACTAGAGAGCTGGGGAAATCTTGTGAGACTGTTTCATTCTATACGGAGCAAATAATTAATTCTTGATCTAAGTTTTAAAGAAACGCTTGTGGAAAGAAATATGGCAGGTCATTTCCTGGGATGACAAGTAGAAAGAAATGATGGTGCCTCAGATCTTGATTTGAAGCCAGTGAAGGTCACTGGGAAGCATCTCAGGCCCTGAAAATTCTGTTCCTGCACCGTATGTTAGAAACCCTGTTCCTTCTTCTCACCAACTTCTGTGGCTTTTCTCCGGAACACACTACCAACTATATTGGGCTGCTCTAAGAATTTAATGAGATCATGTATTTGAAAGTACTATACAACAAGTTAGGAGCACTGGTTGCACGGTGGTTGAGAGCTTGGCTGCTGACCAAAAAGTCAGCAGTTTGAATCCACCAGAGGCTCCTTGGAAACCCTATGGGGCAGTTCTATGCTGTCCTATAGGGTCGCTATAAGTTGGAATCGACTCACTGGCAAAGGGGTTGGTAATGGGGATATATAAAAGTTAAGGGTTGTGTTTTACATTAAAAGAGAACAAAGCATTATTTCATATTCCAACTGATATAAAAGTAGTGAATGTCCTCTTAGAGACTTGTGATCTCTAAGCTTTTTTTGTGTGTGTGATCTCTATGCTTGTGATCTCTTAGCTTTCTCTGGAACTCATAATGTGACCCTTAGTTTTTTGGCAAGAGCAGAGCCGTTCTGTGAGAAAGTCAGCTCTAAAAATGACTAAGCCTAACCTTCTTGGGGTACCCTTTTCAGTGGCTTAACAGAACCCTGGCACTGTAACTAGATTTAAAGGTTTGAGGTGCCTTCATTTAGAGTTCTCTTGGGCTGATCTGGGCCTAAGAACTCCACCCGTGGTGCTCACCCATTATTCGGGAACTTTGTTGTGTGCTGTCAGTTCAGCCTCTGTCTGTGCATGAGAATGACTGTATCACTTTTACTATTATTAGAAGAGAAATGTATCCACCTTGGAAAAAGAATGCTGTTCTTTCTTACTTCCACTATCTTAAATGTCTGGTTCTTGGAGTAGGTTTCTTAGTCAATAAGCCCATGGATTAAGCAAAATAAAGAAGCAAAGATGGTCTAAATCCTCCCTGAGAGTGTAAGAATTGCTCCTCCAGTACTGCTCGGAGTAGATGTCACCTCAGAGACCTGGGACCTGACAGTTGCATGGGGCTCTCCACTTGAATTTCCTTTGTCACTCCCAGGAGGAAGTTGCGATATTACACACTTACTCATAACGATTATAGGAGGCTATAATCGCATTCAGGGCATATTAAAGAATTTGAGAGAGCAATTACTATTAGACATTTCCTGCTGAGACATTCCCAGGTACTAGAGAAGCTGACTTGTCTACTATGAAAAAACATATTATTCATTTTAATAAGTACAGTGTCTTTTGCCTTAATAGCAAAATTTCACATAGAATGTTATAAACATACAGCATCATACAGAGAATAATATGACTAACATCTGTTATGTTACAGATACAATCAAATGTTACAAATAAAAGAAAACATTTCAGACTTAATTGAAGTCTCTGTATTACTGTTCCTGATCCTACTCACCTCACATCCTCCTTATAGGAGACTACTTCCCTGAAGTTGGTTTCCTTCTTTCCTATTCAAACTTCTATATTTTCATTATATGCATATATTTCCATAAATAATATGAGGTGATGAATGTTTGGAAACTTTATATATGGTATAATATTGTATGCATTAATCTGTGTTTTCTTTGTAACTGTTTAAAACATTTATATGTATATAGTTTCACATAGTTTAATTTTTTTAACTAAATGATCCAAAATCCTCACAACTAGACCAATAAGCAACATCATGATAAACAGAAAAAATATTGAAGTTGTCAGGGATTTCATTTTACTTGGATCCACAATCAACGCTTTCAAGAAATCAAATTACGTATTGTATTGGACTGATCTGCTGCAAAAGGCCTCTTGAAAGTGTTAAAAAGCAAAGATGTCACTTTGAGGATTAAGGAAGACCGAAGAAGAATGGACACCTTTGAATTATGGTGGTGTAGAAGGTTACTGAATATACTGTGGACTGCCAGAAGAATGAACAAATGTGTCTTGAAAGAAGTACAGCCAGAATGCTCCTTAGAAGTGAGGCTGTCGAGACTTCATCTCACGTACTTTGGACATGTTATCGGGGGGACCAGTCCCTGGAGAAGGATATCATGCTTGGTATAGTAGAGGGTCAGCGAAAAAGAGGAAGATTGTGAGGATGGTGCAGGACCAGGAAGTGTTTCGTTCTATTGTACATGGGGTCGCTATGAGTCAGAACCAACTCAACAGCACCTGACAACAACAATACTAAAAGGTTTAAAGTCTACTTTTCACATTTAAGTTTTTAATCCACCTAAAATTACTATTGTATTGTAAGGCAGGGATCAGCATTTAGTTCAACATGAAAAATCTGTGGTCCTAGCTACATGTATCAGTGAGAGTTCTCCAGAGAAATAGCACCAATTACAAGAATTATTTCACACGGTTGTAGGGGCTGATAAGTCCAAAATGAGTAAGGCAGACCGACCAGATGGAAACTCAGGCAAGAGGTGATGCTTCAGTCTTGAGGCAAAATTTCTTCTTCTCTGAAAAACCTCAGTTTTTACTCTGACAGCATTAAACTGCTTGGACAAGATCTACCTGCATTATCGAGGGCAACCCCCTTTACTTGACGTCAAACGACTGCAGATGTTAACCACATCTACAGGGCACTTTCACAGTGACACCTACGTTAATGTTTTATTAAATAACTGGTTACTGTAGCCTAGCCAAGTGGATACATAAAAGTAACCGTCACACTATGTTTATTGACTAGCCCATCCTTTCTTCACTAATTTTACTTCCGTAGCATACCATGTTTCCACATTTTTTAGTTCTCCAATTTGTTCCATGGGCTGTCCACTTCTGTGCCAATATCACACTATCTTAATTACTCTAGTTGTATAAGTCTTGATATCTGATAGATAACTTATTCTTCTTCAAAATTATCTTAGTTATTCTTGGCCCTTTATTCTTCCATATAGATTTAGTCACTATCATTTAATGTTTTCATGATTTCTACTAGGATATTTATTGACATTGCAGTGAATAGATCAACTTTAGGGGAATCAACACCTACAGATAGTGAGATTTCCTGTCTTATGCAGGGTTTCTTTTATGTCTTTCAATATTATTTATTTTTTTTATCTTGCACAGCGATTTTTGGATTTATTCCTGTATACATAAAGGCTTTTTCAACATAGAGAAATTTTTTCTTTTTTTCCTTATTTCATTGCCTTTGTTCTCTCCTTCTGATATTTCTATTAGACAGATGTTGGGATTTTTATATTAATTCTCCATGTCTATTAGTTTTTCAAATTCTTTGTCTTTTTGCTCTATGTTTTAGAAGATTTTGTTGACTTCATCTTCCAGATTATTAATCTCACTCCCAGCTATGTCCACCTAGAACTTGGTCCATTGAGTGGATGTTTTAATTTTAGTAGTCATATGTTTCATTTCCAAGAACACTTTCTCCTTTATTCTTTTATTTATTTATCTCTTTTATTCTTTTATGAATTTCAATGTACTCTTGTAGCCCTGGGGGTACTATTCAAAATATGTTAAAATTCTGATCTTCCAGCAAAATGGCAATCTAGGCAGAAGCACCACGCCGTCCCTCCACAGCAAAAATCCGAAAAACTAAGCCAAACAGAGAAAACAACAATCCTGAAACCCTAAAACATCAAATGAAGAGATAACGAACTCAGCCAAGCAC
>NW_004444251.1:1085884-1097152 GCF_000243295.1 Trichechus manatus latirostris
ATAAAACAATATGTGTACTACTGTTTCATGAGAAACTATTTGTTCTGTAAGCCTTCACCTGAAGTACAATTAAAAAAAAAATGTTAAAAATTCTGTTCTCGGTATTTTTTCTTTTTCCTCAGGGTCAGATATTCAGTTGGTTGATCTTGGTGCTTCCTTTCCCTGAGTTTTTTCCTTTCTCTGTCAAATACCCATTGTTCCTTATTGTCTATATTTTTGCATGAGGCATTCGGCTGATGGGGATACCTGGGGGTATCGGTTTTCACAGCTGTTCTGAATGCATGACTGGGTAGATGTAAGGGAATAGTGTGAATGCAAGTAGACTGAAAATGATCTCACATACTTGTTAGTGTTGTTAGTTGCTGTTGAGTCGATTCTAACTCATGACAACCTCATGTGTGCAGAGTCGAACTGCTCTACGCGGTTTTCAAGGTTGTGAGCTCTCAGAAGCAGATCACCAGGTTAGTCTGTTGAGAAGCCTCTGGGTGGGTGTGAACCACCAATCTTTCGACTAGTAGTTGAGCTCTTAACCGTTTGTGCCAGCCAGGGACTCCTCCTCACACACTGTCCAAAGTTAGAAGGTGTACGCAGTACCAAATTGTGTGTAATTTCCTCGTGGGTCCCTCTGCTTTTCCTTCTCTCCCTTCTGTGACTGTGAAGACCTGGAGTTGCATGCTGGCTACACACTCAGACCCTGCAGGTGCTGGAGCTCGTATCTCAGCTCACTGTGCATCAGCTCTGTGACTCTGGGCGAGTCTCTAGCTCTCATTTAAATGGGGACCGTAGCAGTACCTACTCTGTAGGGTTACTGTGAAGATTAAATGAATCACTGTCTGTAAACTGCTTACAACAGGGCCTAGTTATCTAGTAGCGCTTTACAAGTGTTCGGAGTTCGTATTACTTTGCTATTATCGCAACCTCTCTTATGCTTATTTTCTTTGACCCCAACATTCTCGAAAGAAGTCTTCCCTAAGAAGATCACCTACCTCTTTTAAGAGAGCAATTCTCAAGTGTTAGCCTATGTGAAAACAATGCTGTTCAGCTTAGTGGGGGACTGGAGAGGACAATGGGAGTGAAGCTGTTATGAGTAACGTTTTCGCTCTTTACTTTGAAGTACCCTCCAAGGCTCTAGGGATTGTCTTCTGTGTGTGTTCTGGGCCCTGGTTTCTCCATTCTTGTTCTCCCTCGATCCTATCCATTTCGTACTAATCTTTCAGAAATTCCTTAAATTTTCTGGTTTATTGATTTCACCCTTTCCTCATTTCTTAGTAAAATTGTAGATTTATCTTTAAAAAGTCTTTTTGTCATTTCACGAATTATTTTGCTGTAAGTGACATAGAAAATTACGTTTGGTCCATAACCTTGACCTGAATGCTGTCTTCTGAATTTTGCAACACGAGTTGAGTGACCTTGGTGAGAGCAGGCTTAATGAAGTGATGGAAGGCAGAACGCAGATTTTGGTGAGTTGAGGAGTGAGTAACGAGTAAAGAAACCATAGCAACAAGTCCGGACAACTGCCTGTACGTGAGGAATAATTCCAAGTCAGACTGTCGTTTAAGACACTTGACATGTGATGCTTGTGTCTGTACAACAGATGTAATAGAGGATCGTACGGTTCTTCAGAGGAACTGATATTGTGGAATGCAGCCTGTTTGATAACAGTGCAAATGTTCAACCTGTACAGAGTACAAGACTCAAGAAACTGGAGATTCTAGTTCCAACAGCTGTTCAAACACAGATTTAACTCACTTTGAGCCAATTACTTCACCTTGTCTATAGAATAGCATTTCCTGTTCACTGCCCACCTCAGAGTTGCACTGTGAGAATTTATCAGCAAAGCACTTGAAGTTTTTGGAGCATATGTACATGACCTTTCAAGGCTATACATTGATAGTGCTCCCATTGCGCATTTCCCCTCTGAGAACGCATTCTTTAAGCAGGTGTTTTTGAGAGATCTGCAGCCCACCTATATTACAATTACCTGGGTTTCATGTTAAAATCATTTCTGAGCTGCACCCTAAACCTATTCAATCAGAATTTCTGTGGACGGGCCTGATCCTCAGCGTTGTTCCAGTCTTCACGTGAGTCTTACAGACGCCAAAGTTGGAGACCACTGCTTTTAGGCCAGGGAGCTCTCGCGCCTGCCGGTAAAAGAGCTGATAAATGTTCCTGTCAGAGTGCATTTACTTTTATGTCAAAGGACAATCACAGTTCAAAGAAGGGAATGGAAAACAGCACAACTGGGATGATCTTAAATGGTAACAACGAAGCTTTTGGAGGAAAAATTGGCTTGATACATAGCATTCATTGGTGGATTATAACGTCAAAACGTGGGTAATTGTCCTATTTTTTTTTTTAACCTCCATTTTGAAATGTGTTGCGACCACTTTGAATACAGGTTTGCAGGCAAATAGGATGATTTGGAGAGCCACTGAGTCTTCTTCTTACCCTGACTCCCCTCTGCGGGAGGAACCGAGAAAGAAGCAACTGAAGTCTCCAGTTCCTTCCATCTGTCACTGCAGACAAATGAGAGAAAAGAGGGAAACTACTCAGGCCAAACAAAACCTGTATGAGAGGCCCAGCCTTCGGAACCCCTTCAGGAACTGACAACAATTCCAATGAGATTGTTCTGTTTGAGAAGCCTGGAGGCTGGGACTCCGTAGACACACAGAGGAAATCCTGCAAACTGTCACCAGGTTGATCGTTTGACCTGGAGCGCTTTAATCTGAGAGAACGGCTTTGCCTTCCACTGCATCTGCCTGCCCACAGCGCCCAGAGTCAGCTCCGCCGCCGCCCGACCTCCCGGGCCAGGAGAAGAGCCAGGAAGGATGCTCCATCTCCTCCTCTTCCTCTTTTCTGCCCCTGCTCCCTAATTGATGTGTGAGAACATTCTCACCACTTGACCCATACTGTGAAAGTCTTTTAGTCGTAACATGAAAAGAAAGCTAGGAAATCGAGTGTTTATATGCCTGGGTGATTTTTTTTCTCTTTCAGATACTTTACAGTTGTGGTTCTAACACAATTGATTTTACTCTATCAAATGACTAAAGTTTCTTTGAAATGGTTGTATTGATTTATTCTTCTTACTCTTTTGAAAACTCTCATGGAATTTGCATTCCTCTAACTGTACTCCAGTGGAGCCCTGTTGGCACAGTGGATAAGAGCTCGGCTGCTAACTGAAAGGTCAGGGGTTCGAACTGACCAGTCGCTCTGAGGAAGAAAGATGGGCAGTCGGTTTGGGAAAGATTTACCACCTCAGAAACCCAATGAGACAGTGCTCTTCTGTCCTATAGGGTCACTATGAGTCAGAGTCCTCTCCATGGCGAAGGTTTGCTTTGGGTAACTGTACTCTTAAAATTTTCTTTCACAAGAAGGATTAATACAATCTTGATGAAAAATATCTTAGTATCTATCCTCTAGCTTCTTCTGCTTGTCAGAATCCTTAAGAAGTATGCTAATGAGGTAATGGCTCTTTTAAAAACTACTTTTTAATTCTGAACCAAGACCAAGCAACTCCCTGTATGCTCATCTTTGTAGTGACAGCAATTAGCACACGACTGAGCCTTGGAATCTTCATGTTTTTCTCCTGTAAGACCTCTGCTAAAGATAGGTGAGAAAGCCCTAACTACACTGCAAAGGTCTAGTCTCTGACTTCAACACTGAACTGGTTAATTCTCGTTTGTGCTTCAGAAAGCACTTGTTGCTATCACAGACAAAAATCAAATGCATTTTTTAGTCATCTGTGAGCTTCTGTGCTGGGTCTTTTTCTGAAAACTCCTCAGTGGAATCTTTAAAAAGTTGAACACTCATTAAATGTGAACTTTGATTTTGTTCCTAATAGTTAGGACTAATCTTACTGGTCAGTGACTTGATTTCAGTCATTTTCCCAGGAGTTATTCAGGAGAAGTACTGAAGAAAGCAGGTGTTTTTACTCAAAATGTAGCAGAATTGAAGAGACCTAATAATTGAGAGTCACTTATTTCAGAGCTGAAGGCTAGCCTGTGATAATTAACAAAATCTAACCTGTAAGTGACTCAGTCACATCTTTGTGTTCATTTTCCAGCAACGGCAACAAGACCTTAATGAATCTCAGTGTGCATAAATGACCTAATTACTTTGTTTTATTTTTTCCCAGCCCTTATTCTCCTCTTCAAACTTCCAGTAAAGGTTTCGGTTTTTCCATTGTTCGTAACCCGATCAGATAATGGGTCTAACTGAGAGGGGAAAAGGCACAATTCAATCAAATTGTCAAGTTGTTTGCTAAGCCAGAGAGGAAAAAAAAAAAAGAGTTTTAATCCAGCTATTTTTTGACACATTGCATTATATGTTTGAGAGATAAAAATACTCTCCGTATTTTAATTCAATAATGAGTGTATGAACTGCGAGCTCCTTTAGCGTGGAACCACATTATGTGTGTTCCCTCTTCCCACTCAGGCTTGCTTTATTTCTGACACACAGCAGTTATTCCATAAACACTTTCTGAGTTAAATGAGGTTATTGTCACCCCTTGTTTTACGACTCACTCAAGTGCACAACTTGCTAGCGTAATCGCCACAGAAGAGAGTTGATGTCACCTTTGAGGAACGTGACCTTGAAAGTGAGCATTCCCTTCCAACTACAGTGTTCCTGGAAGTCCCTGGGTGGTGCAAACAGTTAACATGCTTAACTGCTAACCAAATGGTTAGAGGCTCAAGTCCACCCAGAGACACCTAGGAAGAAAAGCCTAGCTATCTAATTCTGAAAAACGAGTCATTGAAAACCCTATGGAGCACAGCTCTACTTTGACACACACGAGGCGCCATGAATTGGTGTTGACTCAGCGGCAACCGGTTACAATGTTCATGATCTGAGTTTCTGGTGATTAGAGGGAGTACCATTTCTGAATGCTTTAATGCACTAAAGAGAGAAAGTTGATAGGAGAATTAGTAATTCTAGAACATCTGTAGAACCCAGATTGGGAACTGGGGGCCAGTGAGCTTCAGATGATGCACAGATGCTTTGGTTGAACAACAAAATATTTTTTTATGATAAGGAAATTCCACATTAAAAAATCTAGACTTCTGACTTCTCTTGGAAATTCAGCAGACTGAGCAACCCTTGACAATAATCCTTTGACAATAATCCTGATGAGAAGCTACTCTCTCTTTGCAACCTCAGTTCTCCAGTGTAATATGCTCCCTTCTGCTCTGTATTATTTTACTCTGGGCCTTTAAACATTGAGGTTTGTGAGCCTCCCTTCCCCATTATAAAGCCTCAAAATTTTAAATGAACCCAGACATCTTGAGTACTATTTCGGCATTTTAGGCTCCTTGTAAAAACCTTCAGTGAATGGAATTTGCACTTTCTTGACCCATCCATTTCTTGATATTTCTAGAACCTCATCAGGAGCTCCATGCCTCTCTCAAGGTCTTACCAAAAACAAAAACAGAAACAAAAAACCATTAAACCTGTTGCCATTGAGTCGATTCCAACTCATAGTGTCTTTATAGGACAGAGCAGAACTGCCCAATGGGGTTTCCAAGGCTGTAAATCTTTACAGGAGCAGACTGCCACATCTTTCTCCCATGGAGCTGCGGGTGAGTTCGAATCGCCCACCTTTTGGTTAGCAGCTGAGCTCTTAACCACTGTAGCCACAAGGGCTCTGAAGTCCTTACTAGAACACCCATTTCCACCAGCGAACTGGAACAACACTCAGGAGTATATAGTAAATGGCTCTCCCAACAGTAGGAGATCCAATTAATAGTCCCAAATATGTGTGAAAAGACCTGGGAGTCCACATCCTCTAATCATTCTTAGCTTGGAAGATTTGTTCCTTGGTGTCAACTGAGATCATGGGGGATGCTGGCAAAGCATGATGGGGGTGCTGGATGACACATCTCTCTGCCATCCTGACTGAAACCCAACACTTCACCTGCCTCTCTTATCCCATATTGAGGTAGATTTAAATTGTGGAGTTGACATTTCAGTATTGTTTGTGAGTGATCCTGAAGTTCCATAGAATATAGTAATTTATAATTGTGCTGAGACCAATATTTGAATCAAGCCTGATGGGGATTAGCAGTCAGGGAATTAATCATTTAAGTATTTAATGGGCCTTACAGGCCACACATACCCACATCTCCACATGTCTATGGTGTTCCCTTTTTATTTTTGTACATGTATTTTATGATGGTGTATATATGTGTGTGTGTATATATATCTATATATCTACATATATATATATAGTACAACTCTATAGTTATCGTCTCAAAATAGGAAAATGTCATGGGTCTACTCTAAGCAATTTAAGTAGGACCTCAGTTTACCTCAGGTGCAGATTTAAAATATTTTTCCAGATTTGGTAACTATTTCCAGTAATAAATCATATAGCATGTTGGCAGAAACATTTCTCTAGGCTCTATCTGTCTTTAATTTTGGATGTTGCCAGTATATTGGTTTCACTCTATCATAGGCCTGCTTCTCTGAGATCTATGAAGTTAGTAATATTTTTATGCACTTACAATAGACTCTGTCACTAATCCCAGTAATGTACATGAGCTGAGAAGTTGGCTTGTCTTAAAAACGCTGAGAAAAATGTTTCATGCCAAACTTCTTAACAGTTGTCCCTTCTCAGAGAATAAATCATTGTATGTTTTCTTTAAGATTCACTGCCAAAATTAAATATTTATAACTGTAGATGAAGCAAGAATCATGATTTTGAAGTTTTGACACATGAGCTAAAATCTTAAGCTCTATAATTAATAATAAACTACATGTTTGTAGCACACACATATATATATACATATATATTTAGCAGGTGTGTTAAAGATCTATGTTATCTATTCCACAAGGAGAATTAAAAATTGAAATTTCAACATGCAGGCTGATTTTTCTATTAGCAAAAGGGAAGTTATTTTATCCGTTTCATACCACTCTGTGGAGACATGGGTGGCGATGATTTGAGAGGGAACAGGAAAGAGGGTGACCAAGAAAAGCAGAGCAGACCAAACACAAGTGCTGGAGTAGAAATGGTTCAGTGGCCTGGTAAACAGTGAAGTGTAAGAAGTCACTACCAAGAAAGCTGAGCAGAATCAAAGGTCCAAAGTCCCTGCGAAATGGTTTCCAACCATGGTGTCCACAGGAATAGAAAGAACAAGGGAAAGCAACAAAATAAAATAACATATACGAAACACCAAAAGTAGGACAAAGGACTTGAGACAATGAGTTTTTCCCCAACCTCAACTGCCTTTCTTTCCTACTGTCTCTAGTTATAGTCAGTTCCAATGGAATTTGATAACAGAACACTGGTGTTGCTAGCAGAAGACAACTGGAGGATAGTGTGGGCAGAGGTCAAGGAAAAGCCAATGTTCTTCTAAGACACTTTTCGACAATTCAAGAAGGAAGCACAAGCATAGTGTCATTCTTGAATTCCTCCCTTAAGTCAAGTTTCTTTCCAGTCAAGGAGGTCATTCGTTTCTGTACTTTATGGCCAATAGCCAAGAATCTTTATTTTACTTATACGAAGAAGCTTTCTATCATACTGCAGAATGGGAATCAGAACAAATGGAGAATGAAAAAAGTTGTGGGGCCAGAGAACACTCCTAGGTGACCAGACTCAAAGTCCCACGCTACTCCCAAATTACAATCTGTCCTGATCCTACCTTCCAAACATTCCAAATACCTTCCTGTGAGCCTGGCATTCCTTTGGGAAGAAGGTGTTTCCTCTCTTCTACAAAACTGGTAAGAAGCCAAACATCTCTCCTGCTCTCTTCATTCCCTGTAAATGTTTAGCTGTTTCTGCTAGTTCCTTCAAATACATTTTACGCTCGGGATCTTCACTCTTAAAGGATTAGCATTGGTCCTTCTCATGAATAGTATTTAGAAAGATTTTGGTCTCCTCTTTGACTCAATCTAGATCTGTCAGCTGATACTGCCCTGAGACTAGCGGAAGTAAGATGTACTGATTTTAACACTGATGTCTGGTCTAAATCCAGGGGGTAAGTTCTGGAGATTTAAAGCAAATGATTTTATTATTCAAGAAGAAATCACTGCTTATTTAGGGACTCTTGACATGGTATGGTAAGCCCTGTACCAACACCACTAACTCTTTAGTAATTGCTGTCCATCAGTCAACTCCCTGTGGGACGGAATAAGCTAATCTAGATCAGTGCTTTCTAATGAAATATAATGTGAGCCACAGACCTGAGCCACACATGTAATTTTAAATTTTCTACTAACCACATTAAAAAAGTATAAAAACCAAAACCAAAACCAAACCAAAACAACAACAAAAGCCTATAGGTGAGATTACTGTATTTTTATGCAAATAGTGCACGTTATAAGCTTTTTTGCCAACTGTACCCCCACACTTGGAGGTATTTTTGTATGCATGCTATGCTTTTTTTTTTTTTTACATGTTGCTGTAAAAAAATCAGCAGAGTGCACTTATGAAAATACCTCTTGGGGAGGTGCAGTTGGCAAAAAAACAGAAAACATGCATGTTATTTTTGTAAACATATGGTAATTTTAATAATGAGAGCCATATAAGTAATTTAAAATTTTTTAGTAGCCATATTAAAAAAAGTAACAGGTGAGATTAGTTTTAATAATATATTTTATTTAACCTAGTATATCTAAAATAGTATCATTTCATCATATAAAAAATAATTAATGAAATATTTTGCATTCCTTTTTTCATAGTAAGTTTTTGAAATCCAGCATGTGTTTTACACTTACAGTACACCTCAATTTGGACCAGCCACATGTGCTCAATAATCACATGTGGCTAGTGGCCACCATATTGGACTGAGCAGCTAAGCCTTCAATAGCAGACCTGGCAGTGAAAGTTTTTCATCCTCAGATCTGCTGGCATTCCTTTGAGCCACATAGTTTCCTAAAACAAAACGATTTGCTAAATTCTATATTATTTTTCTTTGATTCAGATATGTTCTAAAGATATTTTCAGAACTTTTTTCCACTGTTTTTGATTCTAATCGACTCTAATTTCTTGTTCTTTACCAAATGGGCATTGTTTTGATGTCTCTACCCTATTCCCTCTGTCCCCACATAAAAATTTCCACAAATTTAAAGGACCACGCATTTTTACCATGGTACCAATATTTGCCTCAGTCTTTAGGTCTTTCCTCAACTTAACTTACCACACAGAGAAGTGAGAAAAGATGAACTGTGTTCGCTCCATGTCACTGGATCTTATTACTACAGTGGTGGGTTGGTACTGGCCTTTGGTTTGAACGCTGGCTGTACTTCTAATCTGATGGTGGATGACCTGTATCTATTCTCAGGAAAAAAAAAAAATATATTTCTCAGACCACATGGACCAATTGTCCATGAAGGTATCTGCTTCCATCACAAGGCCACTGACGGTTTTACTGATTATTGTCTTGGTTTCACTACCGTACCTTTACTTGTCTACTAACTTCCTCCAGTAACAGGTAAATTAAACTGTTAATTTACTACAGTTATTTATTTTTTTCAATTCTTTCTTGATCTTAATTTTAGGACAATTCAATAATTACCTATATAATTTTAATGTAAACGAATATACATTTTTAAAGTATTTACTGACAACTATTGTTTAATTTGAGCATTTTGGAAGAAACCTTTTTTGGAGGGATTTGTCTGGATTCTAAATCCTGAGAGTAGTGCTTTATCTCTGAGCTCTCAAGCCTCAGGGTCTGTCCCACTTCCTGATGACCGCAGTGGGAACTAATCCCAACAGGAGCAAACAGAAAGCTGTCGTGTGCACAAACACCCTAACTTTTAATCAAACATCCTATAAAACAAGAACAAACAGAGGGAATGAGTGTCACTTGAACTAATACGCTTGCCTTTAAAAAGGAAATGCTTCATTCAAGGGAAATGCGTTTTCCTCACGTGCTGTTACGGGGCTGATGGAGGACTTTAACACTCGGAAGGTAGAGCTGTGCGTTCTCTTCCCTGGTCCCTGGGAGGCAGTCTACACAGGGCCAAAAGGTCGAATGTTTTCAAGGAGAATGTCCTCCAAAGTGTCTTCGTCCAGAAGGGGACAGACAACAGAAAGGGAACCTAAGAAGGATGATAGCTCAAACCTTCTAAAACTCAGCAGATCCCCCTGGAATGAAGGCAGAAGACTTGAAAAATCAGATTTTCCTTTTTTATGTAGGCGAGTTAAATTGGTATTATTTTAGATTGAGAAAACAAAGTTTTATCACTCCTTTTTTTTTTTACCATTATAAGATGTAGAGCAATATAAACAGTATGGGCAGAAGGAAGCCAGCAGGGAATTTAGCTGTTAGACGTTGTATAAGATTATCTACATTGGTGCAGCCCCTGCAGAGCATTCTCCTATTTTTCTGTCCTCTTGAATCTAGTCCAGTGCCTGGCGCTAGTAGTTACTCAATGAATACTGTTGAATTAATAAACAAGATACCCAAATTTGTAAATTTCCATTATGTGTGCAATCAGAATAACACTGAAAGGTACACGTTCAGTTAGTATAAGGCAGAGTGTGGCCCGGTTCAGCTAGGTTGGTTGTTAAACGATTGTAATATTTTCACAGCAGTAGGTACACAATTCCCTCCCTCTCTGCCCTCACTAAGGAGCCCAGAGGATACAATGGTTAAAGCACTCAGCTGCTAACCAAAACATCGATGATTCAAATCTACCAGGAGAAAAATGTGGCAGTCTGCTTCCGTAAAGATTTACAGCCTTGGAAGTCCTATGGGACAGTTCTACTCTGTCCTACAGGGTTGCTATCAGCTGGAATCGACTCCACGGCAGTGGGTTTGCTCTGCCTCCCTGCTCCAGCCCACTGCCCACCCCTAAACCTCTTCAGATCCATTCATTAAAGACTGGCAGCCTGGCACAGAAGGACATCCACTGGTCATCAGTTCTGGCTGGTCAGAACCTGGAACGTAGAATTTCTAATATAATCCTCAAGCGTGCACAGGACAAAACTCTTCGGAAAAGCATATAACATTAAGTGTCTAAGAGATATTTATTCTCAATGAAAAATGTTCCTGAAATTTTTAGTGCTTTTCTTTATGTTTGCAGAAGATTTTCAAGAGTACACTATGAAAGAAATGAACTGTAAATAATGATCCTTTTGTGAAGATAAATTCCAGCATGATTTAACATGTGTCAGTTAAAACCTCATTTATCTCTCTTACAATTTGTTTTGTTGTGTCGTTAAGAGGTTTTCTGCATGAATCTTGCATTGCAGTAGTATATTTCAATAGTATGGGAAAAACAAATCGTCAGAGTTTATGAGGGGTGGGAGTGTTTACAAAT
>NW_004444251.1:1097252-1100967 GCF_000243295.1 Trichechus manatus latirostris
AGTATGGGGAGAGCAATTAGAGTCACATAACAATGTATGTATAAATTTTTGTATGGGAAAAAGAAAATCACAGTGGGGTTGGAATGATTCGATTTGGAAAAGATCCTAGAAATCATCTAGTCTGTGAGGGAACTGAGGTCCAGAGAGGTTCGATAACTTCTTCAAACGCATGCACCAGTGACAAAACCAAAACTCCTGCCCGAGATTCCTGTCCCCATCTCGGCGCCGTGTACACTGAGCCCTACCACCCCGTCTATAGCAGCAAAAAACTAAGCACCGTTCTGGAGCAACACATGGTTTTAAAAAATCACTATTCAGCAGGCACGCACAGTGAAATGAGAATTAGAACACAGCAATTGACAGTCTGTAATCTTCTCGGTTAATTCAATTTTTTCTCTATATAGTTTGCACCTATTCACAAGAACAAATATTTTGATGAAAACCTCTAATTTTTAAGAAAAAAAAATCACTTGATGGCTAATGTTTGATAAATTAAGAAAGGAAAACTCTTGTCAATAAGGAAGGCACAACATTATAGCGAACTCTCCAAAGAACAGACTTTTGAGTTCCGTCCTCTCTCAGACATGTCAAAGCATGTAGTGGTGTTTCTACCCTCACAAGGGCATTGAAAGGTTGATTCTTTTTCCTCCTGGTTATCACAGCCATAAAACCCATTGCCGTGGACTCGATTCTGACTCATAGCGATCTTATAGGACAGAATAGAACTGTCCCATAAGGTTTCCCAGGAGCTGCTGGTAGATTTGAACTGCTGACCTTTTTGGTTAGCGGCTGAGCTCTTAACCACTGGGCCACCAGGGCCCCTTGGGGTGGTGTTAAACATTGGTTTAGACATAGAAGAACATTTTAAAGGGAACCGTGTGTGACGTGGTGCACTGCTCCCACAGTCAGATCAACTCCACCCTTGTCTCTTACAGCTTCCATGCCAGACCCCTCTGAAAATCCCATATGTTACTGCTTTGCAAAAACGCAAATCTCATATTTTTGTCCTTGAAGACAGCAGTGATGTACACAGAGAGTTTTATTTTCCAGATGGAGAAAGTCTTGGTCTTAAAATTCAATAACTAATATATATATTGGTTAACAGTAACTTGGAAGTGATTGAAAGGAAAAATAAGACTAGTTTCACCATTAGTAAATCCAAGGGAATTAGATAACCTTCAGCGGCGTCCTGATCAAAATCTAGGCTGCCGTCTCTTGGAGTAATTGAAGTCTCCTGGAACGGGAGGTAGTCTTACTACATGAAAATCCTTAAAATCTTTTATCTTTTTATTATGGGTTGCCTTAAGTTTAAATTTCTATATACAACTAAAATAAATGGTCAAGGGGTATCATTGAATCTAACTACGCATTCATAAAAACTTCTTTCTCCAAATATCAAGAGCAAAGTGTGTTAATTTCAGATATCCCAAGCATGAAAATATATTAAGGGTATTTAATTTTCCCATCTATCCATGCTAAGCTAATTTATATTTAAATAGCAGTTATTTTCAAACTTTAAGTCACAATTTTAGCTTCTTAAAATCTAAAAAGAAACATTTTTAAAACCCAAGAGAAATACTTCTTAGAAATAATTTCAATGAAAGTTAAAATATACTAAAATCTTTTAGATACACAGAAAGGGCGATTTCAATGCCTGGGTTAAATTAAGAGTTGCCTTAAAAATACGTATTATAATATGTTAAATATGTTTTCAGAATATTATTCAGTTTGAATACATGCTTATAATAACATTGGTTTAACAGTGAAACCAATTAATTCTGATTCATTATTCAAACCGAGTGAAATACTAAAATAATAAAAAAAGGTAAGGAAATAAAATATGTAGGTGGTGGCTGACTTGAGCCTTTTTCAGTCTTGTAGCTATTTCAGATGACTGGCAATTTAATAATTTAGTATAGTCTTAATAGCAAGATTAAACTCTTTCCACATGTATCCGATTTTCTTTTTGACCATGCTGCTTCCATGTGTTCTATCAGATATGAATTAAGAAAAGAGAGGAGAAACTATGAGTGTCCACTCTCCAAGAGCAAAAAATGTTCCCAGAGAACATCTGCTTTGGGTAAAACACTTTAACTGCAAAGATCGTAGTGGTATTGTCAGCATTTATTCCAAGAAAAGAGTAAAGAATCAAGAGAGGGCAGGGGAAACCCCTGACACCCTCATCCCTTGTGGAATTTTATTATCAGCTATGAAGGATCCAAAAAAAATGTCTTCTTTTATTCCCTTTTATATCAATTTCTGCGTCTGAAACAAGGAAATCTAATAAAAATAGTTTGGCCTTTGTAATGTAATGTATATGTATTTAATTTCATATATTATATGATACATATTATATTTAAATGGAGTCGTGGAGTAATGCAAATTGTTGAGACACTCAGCTGCTAACTGAAAGGTCAGAAGTTTGAGTCCATCCAGAGGTGACTTGAAAAAAACTGGACAGTATAATTCTGAAAAATCAGCCATTGAAATCCCTATGGAGCATAGTCCTACTCTGACACGCTTGGTATCACCATGAGCTGGAGTTCACTTGACAACAACTGGTTTTATATGTAGAATATAATATGATGTAGATCACATAATATAGAAAACACATGCACACAATAGAATCCACCTTAGACAGAATATGTTGCTGTTGTTAGTTGCTCTTGAGTTGACTTTGACTCATGGAGACCTTATGTATAATCAAGTGAAATTTGCCTGGGCCAGTACCATCTTCATGATCATGCGCATGTTTGAAACCATTCTTGCAGCTATTAGAGAGATTAAGTTGTTGCTGCTGTGTGCCATTGAGTAGATTACGACTCCTCGTGACCCTACATGACAGGAGTAGAACTACCCCATAGGGTTTCCTAGGCTGTAATCTTTATGGGAACAGATAGCTACATCTTTTCTCTTGCAGAACAGCTGATGGGTTTGAACCTCCAATCTTTCCATTAGCAATGGAGCACTTAACCCTTGCTCTACCAGGGAGATTTCCAAGACTATCTCAATCTCTTGACTGATTGAATGTCATTATGAATATGTAGGCTCAGAATCACTTGTTCTTCCATATATCTCCAAGATCAAAAATGAAAAGTTGTCTAAGGCTTGTGTTGGGCGAAGGCTGATTTGGAAAGTAACACAGAGACACTTGTGATTTACGGAGAAATGGTGACTTATACCAAGATTACAGGAGAAATCAGCCATTTTACATCTGTTTTGTTATTCATCTTAGCATCATTAAACGTTTCATGGAATAATGTCTGTTGTATGATTTGTCAACATATTTCTTTAGCAATAGTGGTATATGGTAAATATGCAGAGTTTAAAGCATGTGTCAAATATTACCCAGCTGGACAGCAAGCAGGGAGCCCACAGTGGAGTTATAGCCATCTGTAGGTTCCCCGGTTCGTCCATGTTACGTCTTCTCTTTCTCTTTGACTACCACAGTTGCACCTCAGATCCATGAACCAAGAACAACCCTCTTAAGTCAACAGATGAAGAGAAGGAAGAGAACTTCTTATGATACCAGTTTGAATGAAATGAAAAAAAAAAAAGGGCTGTATGACAAAGTAAGCACATTCAACATGCTGATTGATAGACTGATGTCAGGCATAGAGTGGTATCTCTCAACGTGTATGTGAAGGCCCCTTACTGGGCTGTGGAGGCTCATTTAAAGGGTCTCGGATGAATCCAGAAATGAAAGTCATTTCTT
>NW_004444251.1:1102704-1108887 GCF_000243295.1 Trichechus manatus latirostris
CTATTAGGAACTCCAGTAATTTAGTAATGTTCCAGAGCTCTTACTGTGGAGATAGAGCTAATGAGAGGTGAAAGTCAAGACCAGAACACATTTTCACAACTAGCACAGTTCTTTATAGTTCCACTGAAGAGCAGATTAGATCATGGAATGAGGGTTTTAAATTCCTTCATAATCTGGAAGAGGAGGCCACACTTAAGAAGAGGAAGTTTAATTAGGAGTAAAATTTGCACAGTTTTAGACTTAATTTTAAAATACCAGCTGCAAAATATAGAACTAGGGAGTCAACATCGATGAGCTTGATTTTGTGCAGAGAAAGATGAATGGTCTGGGAAACATGTAGAGTTGGAAAAAAAACTGGAAACATGCAACCAAGAGAAGAAAGGATTTGGAGTAAATGGAATAATTGTCAGATGGCAGAAGGATTCCTTATTCCACAGAGTTCTGTGGCTTCTGTGGCAGAAACACGAAAAAGAGATACATTAGACAGTTATGGAAAAGAGTACACTTTCTTCTTCATCTCAGTTTTCGACTCTGTTTGAAAGAGGAAAATAATTTTATTTCTTGGGCCAGGAACAATGAGAGGAAACATCTAATTAGTATCTGAAATCTTGGGAGCAGGTAGTGGATGCTCTGACATACTTCCCTGTTACCCTTTAAGACCTTTCAGAAGGTCTTGTTTTCCCAGCAGCTTGGAATACTGCTGACTGACAGCTCTAACTCTCATAGGGTTGTGGAAGTCGTACATCTGAAATCAGTTGCATGCAGGGCTGGAGGGCACAAGTAAGCTGTATTAGCAGGTATCCCAGAATCCCGGGAATCTCCTGTCATCTACTGTTGATGTCCCAGTTCCTCTCCCTCCATTTACTCTTATAGATACATCAGGTTGAGAGAGGGGATAGAGCTAATGGAGGAGGGACAAGTTGAGTTTAGTTCTGGATAGGTCAGCTCAGTATGTGATTCTAAGCCAAAAAAAAATGCACTACAGTCTCACTCAGGGTGGCTTTGAAAGATGAGGGTGAAGCTAATTCTCCCAACGAGTAGACCTCTGGGTGGTTCTCCTGGATAACTACTTTGTAACCCCATGTTAGAAAATATATAGACTCACGAATAGCAGAGAATGGCTTGGTTGATCAGGGTCCCAGAAGAAGAAAGAGTTGAACATCAAGGACAAAGTGTCATGGGTTATAAGGCTGTGGTTGGGCCTATTTGAATGGACACAATGTTTGAAGACCTTTGTATTCAAGGTTGTTAGATTTAGCAAGAAAAAACAGGGCAGCCAATTACATCTGAATTTCAGATAAACAACAAATAACTTTATAGCATAAACCAGTTGCCATCAAGTCAACTCTGACTCCTGAAGACCTCATTCATGTCAGAGTAGAACTGTGCTCTGCTGAGTTTTTAATGGCTGATATTTCAGAAGTAGATAACCAGACCTTTCTTCCAAAGTGCCTCTGGGTAAACGCAAACCTTTCGGTTAGCAGCTGAGCACATTAAGCATTTGTAGCAACCAGGGACTCCATATAGTATAAGTAAATAGTGCATGGTACACGCTTATACGAAAAAAAAATTATTTGTTGTTTACCTGAGATTCAACTTTAACAGGGAATTTTATCTGGCAATCCTATTTATATTACATGTTAACATCCACCAGAGAGCTTCTAGTACAGAAGAAGTACTAAACAAACAAGTAAACTAAATGGCTCCACTGAGCTAATTCATGTCAACTAGTGTCTGCCATCAGCTATCTCAGTACTAGCTTAATGGCACATAAGCAGAGTAGCCATGGGGACAGAGATGGAGGTTATTTTTGGGCTCAACAGCATAGGCACCTACTCATTAAGTTTGATTTAGTTATTTCTGCTGCCAAATGTTCATCCTGCCAGCAAGAGCAATGTCAAGCCCTTAATAAGGCACTATCCCTTAAGAAGACCAGCCAATCACTTGATGACAAGTTCACTCCATTGGACCTCTTCCATCCTGGAAGTAGCAGAAATTCGTTTTGACTAGAATGGAAATATTTTCTGTGGATTAGGTTGTTTTCCTGCATATAGGGCTTCATCCAGCAACACTATCTGAGGGCTATGAGATCCCAAACGATTTCATATTAGAACAGAGGATCCACTTTACAGCAAAGGAAGTATACCCCACTAGAAGCTGTTGGCCTGATGGAATGATGAAATAACCTGTTGAAGGCCCAGCTAAGTCATTGAGTTGCTGCCTCACCAATCTGATCATTCAGGATGTGGTATATAATCTGAAATCAGTGAGTGCTACATAGTGTTCTATCCCTGTGGATAGAGTTCATGGATTTGTGAAACATAGGGTCAAACCATCATACCCTTTATACTCTTAGAGAATTTGTTCTTTCCATTCATGAATTTATTGGGCTCTGTGGGTTTAGAGATGTTGGCTCCTAAATAGGGAATGTTTCTAGCAGGGGACACAGCAAGGGTACCATTGAATTTTAAGATAAACTGCTATCCAGGCCCTTCAGTCGCCACAGGCCAAGGGGCCAGCAAATAAAAAGAGGAGTTACCATCATGACAGAAATAATTGACTGTGATCATTATGGGGGAGTGCAGCTGTTGCTATACAATGGGAGCAGGGAGGAATGTGTTTGACACCTAGGGGATCCATTTGGGCCTCCTTATCCAATTTTGATGATAAATGGACACGTGCTATAGTCTGACCTGAGAAATGCATGATGACCAGAGGCTCAGATAACTCAGGGAGGAAGGTGCAGGTCATGCCACTGGGTACGTCACCTAGGCCAGTAGAAGTAATAGCTGAGGGTGAAGGGTATATAGAATGGATAAAAAAGGAAGGAGACAATATGTACCAGTGATGACCTTGAGACCAGAAAACAGGGCTTTAGTTTGTCCCACTAACTTTCATTTTATAAGTTCTCCCCCAGGAAAGGGGTCCATCAGAATCATGGAGGAGATACTCTTAGAACTTAAACACTAGAGTAGACCTGAGTGGCACAAGGGGTGGACTGTAGTGGATGCTGTAATGTTATACCTTTAGGGACTGAAGGACTCATTCCTCTGCTGTTGGGAGTGCTGTCAGCTGACAGCTTTTAGCTATTAGTCCTTTCTAGGAATTGGTCTTGGTGTAAGAGAGCTAGTTTGTCCAAGACCACACCCCCATCCTGGGCATGGCCTGCATCCAATTACTGGTTGATGTTGGGGAATAAAGACGTGGTCCACTCACCCAACTTTAGATAACACCGACGGGAAATCCAGCTTCGGAATTCCCCATGTGGCCAGCTGAGACCTTTGTTGCAACCCAAATTCTTCCTGTTCTAAATCCTGCTTCTCTCCCTTCCACATGCATGGATCCTGAGACCACTCCTTAATAAGTGTCCTTAATAAATCTCCTTCTTTGAGTTTGCTGCCTTGGGAACCTGACCTGCAACCGTGAATCATACGTATTCATCAAACACCAAAAAGAGAAGTTGGTAGCATAAATTTGTTTCTATGTCAATAAAACTGATGAGACAAAATGCTTTTACTTTGGATCAGAAAAGTACCTGATGTTTTCAGTGTTGGAAATTTTGTGCTTCCTATTTTCCCAGGAATTTCTAACATTCCCTTACCTACATCTGGAATACACAGCCACCCCAGCTTCTAATGTCTGTGATTATTTGTTAACAAAATATTCAAATGTAAGCCTCGTTTCTCCATATACTACAGTGACTCTGACTATGGACTCTAAGTTCTTGACCGTTTGTTTCCACCAACTAAAAAAGAACATATTTCAGACTGTCCGGTGGAGAAACAGGGGTGGCTGAGAGTCAAGGCACCTTTCTCTTACTAATTATCTCATGTCCTCTGTTTCTAGAGGTCACCCTTTGTCACCACACAGCAAACGTTCTTACTGCCTGTGTTCTCATTCTAAATCTCTCTCTCACACATACTTTCTCTCTTTATCTTAACAACTCGCCTCAATTTCTTCATTTTTTCCCTAGATGGAAGGTCCTTTTCCATCCATTTCTGCCTGTTAACAGAGGGTTCATCTCTCCAAGTAACCCACTGTAAAAATAATTTCAGCAATTTTATAAAACAACTTTGCATTAAACTGTTTCTTCATGTGACTAGAACTGGGAACCCTTTTTATTTTTATACAAGTCTTTCTTTTCATTTCTTTATTCTGTTGCGCATAGTGGATTACCAAGACATTGAAATTTCCTTTAAAAAACAGTAAGATAAACACATGGTGAATCAGATACAAAGCCTGGAGATTCTCCTTGACTCCTTGGCTGCACCCTTTCCTTTACACCTTTAACAGGACCTGTCACCATGACCTTCAAAGCATATCCACAGTTCAGTCACTGCTTGCATGTCCTCATCTCCTACCCCAAGACTAAGCTCTCGCACATGAAATGATCTCCTACCTTTCCTTTTTTATCCTACTCTTAGATACTACATTGTTGTTGGTGTTAGCTGCCATTAAGTAGGCCTCTGACTCATGGCGGCCCGTGCACAATGCAACGAAATACAGTCCAGCTCTGCACCATCCCCACGATGGGCTGACAATTGGACCATTTTGATCTGTAGTGTTTCAGTGGCTGATTTTCTTGGGTAGATTGCCAGGCCTTTCTTCCTAGTGTGTCTTAGTCTGGAAGCTCCCCTGAAACCTGTTCAGCATCATAGCAACACTCAAGCCTCCAGTGACAGGTGGGTAGTGGTTGCACATGAACCAAACTTGGGTGCTCAGATAACAGCTAGATAGAAATCAAATCACATCATTTCTCTGCTGCTTACAAAGCTTTCCCCTTGTATCAGAACAGACTTTAATTTCAAAGCCCCGGGTTATTTCATAAGCCTCCTCTCTTCTTAGCACTCTCCTTCTTGCTCAGTCTGGCCAGCCTCATTGGCCTTGCTCTTTCTTGAACATGTCAGACTCCTTTCCACTTCAGGAGTTTGCTTACTCTGCTGTCCTCTCAGCAAGGAATGCACTTTCTCCTGGTCTGCACAGAGCTGGCTCTTTCCCTGCCTTCAGCTCCCTGTACCAATGTCACTGCCTCAGAAAGGTTTCCCTAGGCCACTCTGCCAAAAACACCCCGCCCCACCCATCACAGACTAACCCTTTAGTTTGCTTTATTATTATTTTTCCACTGTACATGTAACATTTTTCATGAGATAGCTATTGAAGCATTAATTTACTTAGGTCTTGATTGTTATTCAGCTGTTATTGTTGGATTCTCCCACTACAGTGTAAGCTTTGTGAGGGTGAGTCCTTTGTCTCTTTTAGTTATCTTCACATCTGTAGCTCCGAGAATATTGGCTGGCCTGTGTTAAGTGCTCAGTAATTATTTGCTGAGTTAATAAATGACACAGAAATTTATTCAATATTGACCAGCTGATGCCTTCAGTGAATCTGTTGCCTCCTTTTACAGTGGATTTGGTTTCTTTTTCTGTCTCACAATAAGCCAAAAACAGAGAACATTCTTAAAGAGTCACGGATGAAAGAGCATTACATTCAGCCTATTTTAAAGAGAAGATTCTTTTTACATGGCTAAATTATAAAGCATATTGGTCTCAAGAAAATGTCTGCTCTCCAGTTCACTTCCCTAAGAGTGCTTGATATGCCCGGGTCTGATTTTAATTAGAAACTTCCAAATGAGTCAGGCTTTCTTTGGCAACACTTATCCTACCTACTTCCACCACTTTCTACGCGGAGGTTAATCCATATTCTGATAATACCAAGGAGGGCAGAATGTGCATTTTGTTCTTCTTCTTAACAAAGCTTAAATGAGTTCTTGTGAAGGTTTCCTTTGATTTGAAACACATTAACTGTGCCTTTTTAAATTGAAGTCAGCTATTAATACATAATTCACAGCCTACCGGGTGACTTCTTTTTGTGATCCTTGACGTCACCGTTCCCCTCTTCACGGTCCCGAAAAAGCACCTTGTAAAATAAACCCTCACCTATCGTTGCAGTAACGTGCATGAGCACTCAAGCCTAGTATTTTCCAGGTAGTCTTGTAGGTAATTATAGACACTCTCCTGGCATTTGTGTGCAAGAGAACTTTCTGATTTCCTTTTGGCAAAAAGGTTTGATGAAATGTCCAGCTAATCATCTGAGAATTATTTTCATTTTTGTTTTGTAGAATTCAGGCATAATTTACACTCGATTTAGATGTTAAATGACATTTCTTTGGAGCATTCAGAATTT
>NW_004444251.1:1109649-1111377 GCF_000243295.1 Trichechus manatus latirostris
ACCAGCCCTGCTGACACCTTACTTTTAGCCCCATAAGACTCATTTCAGACTTCTGACCTCCAGAACTGTATGGGAATAAGTTAGTGCTGGATTAAGTTACTAAGTTTGCTGTAATTTATTACAGCAGCAATAGGAAACTAATAAACCCACATTACCCAGACCACAAGCTAGGTGGGTCCTGTGTTTTTATCTATGCATGAACCTGTCAGTGCTGGTGATCCTTCCACTTTCTCTCACCTGTCAACTCCTTGAATCACTGAGCAGTTTGAGCTACCCTGTGGGAAGGTGGGTGTCCCCAGTATCAGGCCAGGTGAAACTGTCTTGATTAATAGTCCCCTAAAAACTGCTTTGTCTGTGTAGGTCTCCAAGAAAAGCTTCATTGTTGTGGTTAAAATGTCAGGTTTTAAAATAGGGATGATATTAAAGTACCTATTCAATAACAGATAATACCTAGTAGTCTGGACACTGGGATTGCCGCAGCAAAAAGACATCAGAACACCAGGGAGAGGCTACGTGCGAAACATTTGACTATAGTCCACCTTCTAAGTTTTGGCACAAGAAAAAATACATTCAGACTATCGTTCTGAGGCGGGGAGTACAGGTGAATAGAGATCCACTCAGCATGTAAATTAAGTTTAAGCGTAAACATAATCTATGTCTAAATCCTTTTCTTTATCGATTCAAATCTAGCCTGAATCTAATGCAAAGACTTGAGAAAAAGGCATGACCCCTAAGGAAGTCATATCAAAATTTCACAAAGTACCTGTGTTATTTATATAAGGTTACTTGACGGTTACCATTGTTTTATTTCATAGTTTTTCGGAATTCTCAGATGAAATTAAAGGAGAATATAAGACTTAAGGCCAGGAAACTCTGATTCAAAGTCACTGAGACCCGTCAACATTTCCTGGGAAATTCCTCTTGCGTTTTATTTTTCCTCTTCGCTGTCACTGTGACAGCTTCCTATCGCACTATATTTAGCTCCTCAACCATGTCACTAATTCTTCAAAGATGAGGCCCCTGAGGTAGTCATCCATGTACTCCATACCCAGGTCAGTGCTTACCGTTCATTAAATCCTAAATACATGTTTAATCCATTTGAATTCCTATTCTGAGATTTTAAGTATTGACCGGCTGATGGCTTCAGTAAGTCTGTTACCTTCTTTACATGGATTTGTTTTCTTTTCTCTCTCTCACAATAAGCCAAAAATACAGAACATCCTTAAATATAACATGAATGAAAGATCATTATATTCACCACATTTTGAAGAGAAGATTCTTATGACATGGATAAATTATGAAGTATATTAGTCTGAAGAAAATTTCGGCTCTCCAGTTCACTTCCGTAAGAGCGTTAATATGTCTGACCCTGGTGGCACAGTGGTTAAAGAACTCAGCTGCTAACCAAAAGGTTGGCAGTTTGAATCCACCAGCGGCCCCTTGGAAACCCTGTGGGGCAGTTCTACTCTGTCCTATAGGATCGCTATGAGTCAGCATCAGCTCAACGGCAACAGGTTTGGGTTTTTTAATGGGTTTGCCTAGTAATGTGTAATTCTCAGAGCAGTTTACATAATGCTGATGCCAGTGAAGGCATTCAGTACTTCTGATTAACCTATTACTGGATGGAAATTCTAGCTATAATCTTGCACCTTTGTGTTAAAATTTGACCTTCAGATTATTTGATTAATCTTCATTGATTATTTTATTTAAAAAGTTTTTTTTTTTTTT
>NW_004444251.1:1112662-1114414 GCF_000243295.1 Trichechus manatus latirostris
ATAAATCTTTCAGAAATTCTGTCTAAAATAATGAACTATCTACCCGTGGAAATGTATCCAGAATTACTAGTCATGTTCCTTTAAATTTAATGCTGACCACAATCCTTTGTAATTTTCCTTACAAACACTTGATCTTCCCAGCATGATACCCAGTGCTGGCATCAGAAACAGACTCTTGAAAACACTCATGCCCAGGAGTTAACAGGAAATATCTTGGCAAATCCAGAGTCAAAAGGAAAGCACAGAATTGTCAGAACACATATCGTGTTTCTCAGAATTATCTGTATCATGTTGGAAGTTTTTATACGGAAGTGTGTGTTGACATAAATGATTAAGGCCAGGATTCCTACAATTGACAGGAAAATGACCTATAAATAATGACCGTGATGAACTTGTCATACAGTCATTAAGTGAAATATTCTAGTACCAGCTTCCTCCCTTTGGTATCCCAGTTTCCGGCTTCTGTGAAGTACTTTTCCTTTGCAAAGATCACTCATTTTATCTGGGACCATCAAGTTTTCTTTAGGCTTTATCAAATGCTAATTTCATTCTCTCTCTCAACAGATAACAATATCAAACAGAGTTTCACAAGCCTTTTTGGAGCACGTTTTGCTTGCACAGAAATTTTCTCTGGAGAGCTTCTCCTTTCTCTTTTTATATAAGATGCAGAATGAAATTTTCAAAATGTTGAAAGTTAGGAATCTATTAAGTTTAAGATAAAAAGCAAATGTTTATTATAAGCCATTGAGCAACCAGTTTGCCTATTACTGTATGTAACAGAGAATCTATTTTGTTCTTTTAAATGAATAAAACCAGATGCAACTCCTTGGAAAATTCTATTAAAAAACCTGTGAATGAGTTAAATATTAAAATGCCACTATTCTACTGAATAAATATACAGATCACAAATGTGAATTTCTGGAAAATAGATTTTATCAAATACACACTACACCAAGATTTCTCTGACTGAGGATTATGCCTCTCAGGGCCTACGGAAAAGTCACAGTGGGAATTGTGAATGAACTTGTAGTTCTTTTTCAGTTTTCCGAGGCTCCTGCAGGGTTCTCTTCTCCTTTGCCATTCTCCCTTCCCAAAAAAACACCCTATAGACCAGTGGTCTACTTTCTTTCCTTATTTTTCTCCTTCCTTGCTTTGTTTCTTCCTTCCCTTGATGTTTGTGGGTAAGGAACTGCAGTGAGAAAGTAATATGTAACAAGTACTATTTTCTAAACCCCCACACAAGATTCATGTATTTAGGCATTTATGAAGAAAGAAAATGGAGTCCCTAAGTAGCACTAACAGTTAAGCACTTGACTGCTAGCCAGAAGGTTGGAGGTTTGAATCCATCGACAGGCACCTAGGAAGATAGGCCTGGTGATCTGCTTCTGAAAGGTCACATGCTTGCCAACTTGATGGAGCAGTTCTCCTCTGTATACACGGGATCGCCATGAGTCTGAATCAACTTGAAGGCAGTCAGCAACAATAGAGAAAACAAAATGTAGAATTTGAAACCATATCATAGTGACCATATTACATTAAATCTGTGTATACTGTAAGAAAAGGTAACCTGGAATTAAGGCTGAGAAATGCTTACAGAATCAAAATATGAGGGCTCCATCACCAAATGGAGAATCAGCATCCTGCAAATTCTACATTTAATGATTTTCTATGTTCCTCATTTTAAAAGCAAATATTTGGATAACTCATTTTTCAGGACACAGAAAGACTAATTTAAGATCACCTATATAAATA
>NW_004444251.1:1114900-1116893 GCF_000243295.1 Trichechus manatus latirostris
AATGTCCAGTCTCTTTCAGCTGAGTATTAATTGGTGTCTCTCCCTCCAGTATTTTTTACTCCCTGAAGATTCTCATGGCGGCTGTGTGAATAATCGTTCTAGAGCACTCTCTGACTCTAGTCTTTCTCTACTTGAAATCATCAATGGGTGTACCTGCAGAAAGAATTTCTGATTACCTAGTCAAGTAAGCAGTACTTAACACAGTATAAATCTTCCCTCCAACTGGCCTCCAAATTACTCTTTCAGCCTTAGGTCTCATTATTCACCTACAATGAAGCTAATCTCCAGTCCAACTGCATGACCTCCTATTGCCTGAACATATCCATCTCTGTATTTTTTATTTTGCCTCTACGCCCCTATTCGTGCTATGCCCTCTAAGTGGGACCCCCTCCTTTCTTCACTCCTGTCTGTCAAAACCCTGAATCATGCACAGCCCTGGTTGGATGCTGTCTTTTTCATAAAGCCCTCCTTGCTCAGTCAGGAGTGATCTTCCAGTGCCCAGAACATCTTCAGAAGTATTGTTTTATTTTTCATGAGGCATTTAATGTATTCACCCTTGAATTCTACTTCTTTTATTTCTGCTAACATAGTGTATGTTCACTGAGAACGGGATATACTCACCTCTGATTCATCCACCTTATTGAGAAAAATGGCTAGTACAGCTTTTGGAGTAGAAAAATCTCAGGAACTAATTACAAAATAGTTATGACAGAATTTAACGTTTATCTGGCCCAATTTCTCATTCAATAAAGGAGAAGCAAAAAGGAGCTAAATATTTCATGGAAGAGTTGATTTCATTTTGAACAGTTCTAACTGAAGACAATTTGTGCAACAGTAGGGTAAGCAAAGATTTCTTAGGGCTAAGAAAGCATGAACCACACATAAAAAAAATTTAAAATTGCACTCTCTCAAAAGTAAAAACTTCTGCTCTGCAAAATGCTACTAATAAAATGAAAGTCAAGCCAAAGATGTTTAAAAAATTGCAATACATATATCTTGAAGGATTTGAAGGACCACAGGAAGGACTCCCAAAACTCAACAGTAAAAAGACAAAAATATGCAATAAAAAATGGGGAAAAGATTTGAACAAACACCTCATAAAAGACATACAAATGGCTAATAAGCTCATAAATAGATGTTCATTAGTCATTAGGAAAATGCAAATTAAAACCACCATAAGATGTTACTACATATCCATTTTACCGGCTAATATGTGGAAAAAAAAAATGACAATACTATTTTATGTTGAAAGTCCGTAGCAACTGGAACTCTAATACACCATTAGTAGGAGGTAAAATGGTAAGCCACTGGCAAAATATTTTGGCAATTTCTCATAAAGTTAAACATACTTTTTTTTTATGGACCCAGTAATTTCACTCTTACGTATTTATCCAAGAAAAAATGAAAATACATGTCCAAAAAAGACCTGTAGAATATTGTTTATAGAAACATCCCAAGTGTCTATCAGCAGGGAAATATGTAAGAGAATTGCAAAGTATTCAGACAGTGGAGTACAACTCAGCAACACAAAGATACAAACTACTGAGAAATGTAGCAAGATGGATTAACACCTAAATCATTATGCTGAGTGGAAGAAGCCAGACCAGAAAGAGTATGTATTGAATGATTCCATTCTATAACGACAGTAATGGCTGCTACGCTGAGGGTGAAAAGGGGACCAACTGCTGAAAGTCTTGGAGAAACGCATTGGTGTGATGGCAATGCTCTGTATTCTGACTGCTGAACTCTTACGACTGTACAGTGTCAAAGAAAACAGACCATATTCATCTCTACAAAGGATAGATGCCCCTGAAATCCACTAATAGATACATTTATGAGTTAATTATTAAAAATCTCAAAAGTATTCATTTAGTGAAACTTTGCTGTGTAACCGTAGGGCTGCTTTTGTGTGACTGCAACAGAGTCCAACAAGTAAGAGAAATGTAAGGTTTTAGAATCTATTTCCCAAAACACTTGGGGCTCGGTGTACTCT
>NW_004444251.1:1118075-1119498 GCF_000243295.1 Trichechus manatus latirostris
TGGTCCTCAGGATTACACGAGATATTATCTGTCAAACACCCAAGTAGGGACTTTACAAGTGGTAATTTTAATAATACGTTTACTACAGAATTATGAAACTTTAACAGAGAAATCTACGATAGATTGAAAAGGAAATTGTACAGTTGTTTTAGAAATCTGCTTAAAACTTCACATTGTGAAAATGTCTTTCTGCTTCTCCCTCTAAGACTATTTCAAATTCTTGCCACTGAAATTTGGCAAGAGCTGTATTTGGTGAGGTTTGAAGAAAGCACACAGCCCACTGTTTTACAACCCCCACAAAGCCCACGGTCAGGAATTAGTATCCAAGTATTGCAAAGGATGTTCAGAATTCCAGGCTGACAGAAAACAAATTTTTCATTCTGTAGGCAAGATGTAAATTGCAACCAGGGACCATTCGACAATTGAAGCTCTGACTGGATTTTGACATAGTGATTTAAATTTAATCCATTCTAAGAAAGTTTGGCTGTACTGTCTGATGATGCAAATAAGGGAGAGTGTTCTACTGTAAAACATTAGCTACTGACTATCAGCTAGAGTCCCACTAAGCCATTTACTCTTGAAATAATTCTTCCAGACTGAATGTCTAACTATCAAGTACAGTCATGTTGTTGACTTACTCCTCTATTATTTATTTGAATTTTCACCACTTAGTTCTGATGGGAAATCCTATCCAGGTCATCGTAACACAATTGAAAACAACTCATAATGAAAAGAATGCTAATTGGTTTCCTCTCTCTCTTATCGCTGATCCGAACACTGTAACTAATGCTTCCACATTCTTCCCCTTGTTTGTAACCAACCTCTCTATATACCCAGACGCTGAAAATTTTTGGAAGTAACCACGAGCTAACAAAGCAATGCAAAGCATTGATAAGCTTTATTGAATAGTAGAAAGTGCAATGAACTTGGAAATAATGTGTTTAAATTCATGGAATCAAATATTTTTTGAGCAAGCATTAAGCCAAGGATAAAAAGACAAGATTCAGTTTTTTGCCCTTCAAGAACCCAGAGTCTAGTAGGGAAGCTGTATAACTAAACGAATATAACATAGAACACTACATGCAATAACAGATTTTAGCCGAAGTAAGAAACATTTAGGCAAATAATAAACAGGCGAGGCCACAGTACACAGGGCTGTTACACTACTCAAAGCCCTGTACTGCGTGCTGAGATTTCTGGGGCCAAGCCAACACCCCCTAGAGTTGGGTAAGCCAAAAATTGTCTATGATTCAAGTCCCAGAATTGCTGAAACTGTCAGAACTAAATTCTTTAATTCCCAGGCCTTTAATTCCTATTTAAATCAGTCAATATCCAAAGTCTGAGTAACCTCTTAAAGCAAAACAAAGTAAAACCACTATCCGAACCAAACCAAACCTGTTGGCATTGAGTCAGTTCTGACTCA
>NW_004444251.1:1121191-1122358 GCF_000243295.1 Trichechus manatus latirostris
AATTGCTATGAAATTCACCATTTAGTCATATCACTGGCTTCCACTCCATCTCATTCACTGAGGAGCTTAACACCTAGGTCACATACAGATTTCCTCTTCATCCCAGATTCCTACAATTATCCTGTTAGATTTCAAGGTCAGGACTCTCATTTCCAATGTTCATCTCTACTTCACTCTGTCACTCATTCTTAAGGTTATAATTTGTACCTTGTCGTCACCTGAAGCTCGTCAAATTCAAATCCTCAGTCTTCTGTCCACCTTGAGTTTATTTTTCAGCTAATTCCATGATGACCGTTATTCAACCTTTTCAGGATCTTTAGTTCTTTGGCCCTTCCACACTCTATATACACCTTATCCTTACCCTAACTCTTAACTCTAACCGTAACCTTTTCTTCCATCTGCACTTTCCTCCCATTCAGCTTAGATTTCAGGGTCCATTATGTCAAGCGTTCTTTTTTTTTTCCTATAAACTCTAATTCCTTTCGTCTTTTCATTTTATTCATTTAGAAAAACTAAATCCTAAAGGAATCCATTTTCTGTCTGCACATGGGCAGCCGAATGATACTGAAGGAAATAACAAATAGGGCAGTGTATACATTTATCATCATCAGCCTTACTTAGATCACTGGCTGCACCTGCATATCCTACTGTATTTCTCTCTCATCAATCAAATCACTCAGTAGCCTCAGTCATTCTCACTTTCTGTATTTTCTCAACCTCTATTCCTACCACACCAGACCCATCATTTTTAGCAGGTGAATTTACCTCTTAAAAGAGAAAAACAGAAGTTATTGGATGGGCACACCCTAATCGTCAGTCACTAAACTTGCAAATCTAACAGCATTTACACCAGTCCTACTCTCCTTCCATCCCATTTGTAGAGAAGAAGCATTGGCCCTCTACCTGTTTAAGATCAGTGCCTGAGATTCAATCCCCTCTCACCTTCCCAGGAACCATCCACTGCCTGTTATCTTTTTTTCTTTTAGTTGTGATTTAGGTGAAAGTTCACAGCTCAATTTAACTTCTCATACAAAAATTTATACACATATTGTTATGTGACCCTAGTTGCTCTCTCTCTAATGTGATAGCACACTCCCCCTTTCTACCCTGCATTTCTTGTGTCCATCCAACCAGCTCCTATCCCTTTCTGCTTTCTCATCCTGCCTC
>NW_004444251.1:1132173-1133550 GCF_000243295.1 Trichechus manatus latirostris
GCAATCCCATTTGGGAATAGGATTTTCTTTGTTATGTTAATGAGACCATATTAGTGTAGGGTGTATTCTAAGCCAATCACCTTTGAGATATAAAAAGAGCAGATAAGATGCAGAGGAGGGGAAGATCATGCCACATGAAGATTGCCAAGGAACCGAGGAACAAAAGCTGAAAAGAGGCAAGGACCTTCCCCCACAGCTGACAGAGAGAGAAAGCCTTCCCCTAGAGCCGGAGCCCCGAATTCAGACTTGTAGCCTCCTAAACTGAAAGAAAATAAATTTCTACTTGTTAAAACCTTCCACTTGTGGTATTTCTATTATACCAGCATCAAGAAACTAGGACTCTGTGTGTGTGTGTGTGTGTGTGTGTGTGTGTGTGTGCGTGTGTGTGTGTGTACATATATATATTACCTAATTACGTATATATTGCATCAGTTAGCTTTTGCTGCGTAACAAATCTCTTCAGAACTACTTAGTGCAATAAAACAACAACCAGTTATTTCCCTTTTAAATCTGCAATTTAGCTTGAGCTCAGCTGGGTGGTTCCTCTGGTCTCAGATGGATTTACATGTCTGAAGTCAGCCTCTGGGATCACTGTGCTGGTCTTTGGACTTTCTCATATATCTGGGACCTTGGCTGTAATGGATTGTCTCTGTTCCAGGTGGTTTCTCATCCACCAGATGGCAAGCACAGGCTTTTTTACATTGCAGTTTCAGAATCCCAAGAAAGAGAGAAGAAGGATGCAAAGTCTCTTGAGATGTAGGCTAGAACTTACACAGGGTCACTTCTGCCAGATACTTGGCCAAAGCAAATCACAAGGGCATCCCAAATACAAAATGTGAAGAAATAGATTCCTCCTCTTAATGGAAAGAGTTGCAAAGAGTGGTGTTGTGCAATCTACTACATATACAAATAAACAAGGAAGAAATTATGAATAGCTCTCCTTTGCCCACTACATTTTTCCCTCAATTGGCCCACTGTGAGATGAATGTTTTTACGCAGCTCCACAGGCATCACTTTTACTTGTGGTTGGAAAGAATTTTTGAGTTCCTAGGAATATCATCATCTTAGAGTTACTATCTTGACTACAGACACCTAGCAAAAGTATGCAGGCGCGTTTTAGGAAAGCTAGAAAAGTTGTACAGCAAGTAGTCGTGACAGTATTGCAGCTCACGTTTACAAAGGCATCCAGTTTCCTTTTCAGTCAAGGGGTTCCACGTTTGTGAATTGACTAAGTTTTGGGAAGTGGATGAGAAACTATAAACACTCAAGTCGGGTTCCTTCCCAGTAGACCTAGAATTTTTCTATTATTTTGACAAAGTAATGCTTTAAAATCTGCTCACATATTTTACTCTTAAGAAATTTCATTTGTAGGTAATC
>NW_004444251.1:1134183-1138628 GCF_000243295.1 Trichechus manatus latirostris
GGAGTATAACCTATTTCTTCCTTGGTTGAGTTTTTCACTTTTTCCTACTGGAGCGTACTGAGATTTCCGTAGCTATAGGTCTAAACACAGTAAGGGAAGGGATACGGAGAATAAGCACCTCATTGAAAGGAAGACTCAGAGCAGATTTAAGATTTTCACCTATATTCATGTCCACTCAGATACCCTTACTCCTTCCCGATCGATGTCCTAATTATCACTTAAAACACTTGGAAAACTTGTGAATACTGCTTACATTATAATCCTGTAACTAACCTAAATGCTTAAATGTTGAGTTTAATTTTTAGTCATATCTGCTCTGCTACCGCAGAGACAGAGTCAGACAGAGACACAAAAATCACAAAAGAAGCTGCGTCTACTTGGATGGAGATTGTAAACTCCTGAGGTGGTCATTTTCCTTTTGTACAGTCTGCAGTTCAGTCATAAACAGCCACTCTACTGCACAGTCATTGTACTCATCCTTACTACCTTATCAGTTTGCTGCGGCAGCCACTTTGTCCCGTAAGATACTTATTTCAATAAGCACTTTAGTCCCAGTAACCATAGATGATTATTTGATTAACCACCTCATGCCATGGCAATATCAGTATCCCATCCTCTAACAACAAGGAACTCAGCATTAAGTTTCAAGGCTAAGGACATATTTAAATCCATTATCCTATCTTTGAGGGTTTCCTGGGATCACTCCTAGTACTTGACATTGTACCAGTCAGCAGAACGTTGTTGCTGTTAGTTACCATTTCGTCGGTTACGACTCATGGTAACCCCATGTGTGCAGACGGGAACTGTGCTCCTCAGAGTTTTCTGTGACCTTTTAGAAGCAGATCTTGAGAGCTGTCTTCTGAATCACTGCTAGGTGCATTTGAACCAATAACCTTCTGGCTAGTAGTCGAGTGCTTAACTGTTGCGCCACCCAGGGAACCAATCGGTAAAATAGAAACCATGTTAAGCATTTTGAACAGAGGGCTTTTAAACGTATCATTGGTAACAGGGTGCTTAAAGGAAGAAGGAAAAAAAGGGAACAATGAGGTAACACCGATATTAATAAGTCAGGAGGGAACTACCATCGCTAGGTCCTGCGGGACTGAGGATGGGTGGCGATAAGATCACCAGAACCTAGAAGTTAGAGGTGGAGCCCCATGGAATTGGTGCTCAGACTTCTGAGATGGGGTGCCAAACGGCTGCTAATGGAACCTCTGAGGAGGTGCCACAGGACTCAACCTGGAAGTGGTAAAAGAAAGTGAAGGTTGAAGCCGTCAGCTGCTGTTGACCAGTAAGGAGAGAAACAGAAAACAAACAAAAAAGTACAAGTCCCTTCTCTCCTCCTCTGGCCTTTCTGTCTCCTATTGCCTTCAATTGGCAGAATGTAATAGGAAACCGTTTGGCTAAATGGGAAATGTAGTTTACAGATGCCAGCCCTGAGATCCAGAGAAGTGCTGAAGGGGACATTTGGATCCAAGAGACAAGATGTAGATAGCTGGCACGGGCTTCCCATCTCACCCAGAATAAAAGCTAAAGTCCTACAATGATCTATAGGTTCTACTCGACCTAGTCCCTTTGTTAACTCTGACACATCTCCTACTCCTTCTGCACCTGCCATAAAGTCTTCTTGTTCTTCCTTGGGCACAGTGGACATGTTTTCATCTCAGAGCCTTTATATTTGCTGTTCACTTTGCCTGGAATGCTCTTCCCTCAGATCCCCAGGACGAGCTCCGTCATTTCCTATCACTCCAAACTTACTTTTCTCAGAGAGGTTTCCTTGTATTTTCCCCTCCAGTTTCAACTCACATTGGCATTTCGTGTTTCCCTTCCCTACCTCTTTTTCCTTTATGTGCTTGTCACTCTCTGACATAGTATGTATTTTACATCTGTATCTTGTTTACTGTCCGTCTTCTCCAGTAGAACATTAGTTCCAAGGAAGCAGAGACTTTTGTTTGTTTTATTCATGGGGGAATCCATCTCCCAGAAAATAACACTGCCTGGCACACATGTGACTTTCATTAAGTATTTTTTGAATGCATGCATATCCACTAACACAACCTTAGCTCTAGCTGGTATCAACTGTCAACTGAAAACTTCAATAGTTTACTTACTATCTGCTATCCTCTGTCCATTCTCACACCTGCTCATTTTTAACACTGCTGTTATAGTGACTAAAAAAAATTAAAAAACAATTAATTAATTTATGTAATATCTAAGGGCTATATTACAGGCAACTGGAAGATAAGGGCCTTGTCTTATTTATAATTGTACCCCTTGCCTTTTCCCTCCAATCATTTCTCCATGCCTAAAGTGGACTTGTTCAGGTAAGTTTTATTTTTTCAGAATTCCTTGACTCGTTTAGATAATAATGATTTCTACATATGGCAGCTTAATCAACAGCTTTTTTACTTGACTTGTAGTTTGAGTTATCTTACTATTAAATCTTTGCTAAAGCTCTCATCCTATTTGTTGTTTCATATCATAAAAAAAGAAAACACAAAAACTCACATGGACTGTTTTTAGCCTGGTCTTTGTTAAGTAGACATAGGATGGAGTAGGTATATACTATTTAACACAAAAGTTGTGGTCTTGAAATGGTGCCTTTCCAACCAAACTTATATATTAACCTCTAGATATTTTTTCAAAGAAGCTTGTAATAGATTGAACGTGCATTCCTTTGGAAAGTTCCTTAAGAATTAGCCATAATGAAATCTTACTTAAGATAACTGAGATATTAAACACTTATATAAAAAAGTTATCTAAGTCACAAAATATGGGTGTGTATTTCATATTTGGCATAGTAGTTTAAAGGGCTAAAGGAGGATAAAATTTTAACCAAGTTTTTCTCATTTTTTCTCATTTCTACATTAGAGTAACATGTCTCCTCTTTTGCTTTCCAAACCCTGTTTATATGCTATCTGTCACAGCTGCATACTTTTAGAAATGAACAGGTTGATCTAGTCTGATGGGAGGATAAGGTGTAACCTGAGCCTGGGCAACAGTTTAGCACGCCTGCCTGGCCTCTTCTCTTTATCATGAGCTACCATAGTCTTTGTGCCTTGCTTATGCCAAGTTGGAGGTTGGATGTGGGCACCTTCTCTCCCTGGGTGGATTGCAATGGCCTGGAGGAGCCACAATGGCCACTTAGTCACTTTATGTCTCACAGAAGGCCTCGCACAGGGCGTTGAAATTGATTAATTAATTTAAAAATACGACACAGAAAGACGTAAACGAAGTAACTCTACTAACATATCAATGGAACTTAAAAAAAACATAAAACAAGTCTTCATATTCAACACAAAAAATGAGTCCTCGATACATCGATTGTGTAAATACTTCATTGTTCTCTACAGTGAGCTGGGCTCCCAGCCCGTGTAAGTGTGCGTGTGTGGGCTCAATGGTTCAAGCTATTTTCTCACAAGCATACAAATGGTTATCCTGCTTTGAATGAAATGTCCGAAGAGAAATGCATGCGTGTTCATTTCCTACCTTCAGCTTCTCCCCTGCAGGTCTGGGCTCCTGTGGCTTTGCAGGGCTGTCTTTTCCTCCGGCTGGTGCTTCTCTTCCTCACTTTCTTTGGAGCATCTGTTATGCAACGTATTGAAAAGCAAATTGCCTATTTTGGAAAGAGTGGTTTCTTTAAGAGACCATCTTAATCTCCAAGGAAAATGCAGAGTCACACAAAAATATGCACAAACAGCTGGTGCACGCGTTGACGTTAGTGAAACCAAACTTTTTTTTTTTAATGTTGTAAAATATGAGTGAAGTTACTTTCTATAAAACTTCCCTGCTGTTTTCACAGCACAGCATGCTGAGCTATGAGAGGCACTCTGCTATATTTACACAGACGTTTCTTACAATTGGGCCAGTACGGTTGTCTAATCTTTAAAATATCCTTACATCTTTGATGAAAAAAAAAAAGATCATCCACATATAAAGGCAGGGTTGGAAAAGAATATCACTAGGGAATTTGTTTGGAATACTGTGCTGCCAAAGTCTATGTGTGTACACATATACTTGCTTTCTACCTCATAATTCCTCTCACTGGTTTATCTGCAATGCAATTATCTTCAGCTGTCATGATTTCACCTTGGCTTCACCTGGCTATCTGGCGGGATCACAGTCAATATTTATACGTTCCTTTAAAGTTTGCCTAGTACTCACACATGTATTATCTCCTGAGGTAGGTATTCGTCTTATCCCACTCACAAATATTTGGTGATTGCTTTTGCAGATGTTATCCAAAGATATTAAAGCAAAATCTAAAATTCCAAAAAGCTAAGAATATGTTATTTTTATTTTCATAAGCTATTGAACACTTGTTTATGGAAAATTTATTCAACTTCATTACTGTAAGTCAATTAAAGTAGGAGGAGACACTAGTAAATAAATGTAATTTATCTCTTACATGTAACAACATTATCTTATCACTAAAATGGTGCTGT
>NW_004444251.1:1139081-1141439 GCF_000243295.1 Trichechus manatus latirostris
AGAACTGAATTGACAGCACTTAACAAAAACAACAGTAGCTTAACAAGAGACATGTAGTTTTGACTCCTGTTAAAGGAATCTGAAGGTAGGCGGCTCAATATGGTCATCAGGCAACTATGTTCTGTCTTTCTGCTCTGAAGTTCCTAGCATATGGTTTCCATTTTCCAGGGCACGTGGTGGTTTCTGGAGCTCCAGACAGTATGTCAACCATTTCTGTTAGGATGTAAGAGAAAGGGAAAGAAAGGACAAAAGTCTTTTTCAGAAGTCCCACCCAATAACTTCCACTTCTATCTCACTGGACATCCTAGTTACAAGAGGGCATGGGAAAGGTAGACTCTCGGCTGGCACATCCCTACGGGAATAAAACTGGAGATCTGTTACTAAGGAAGAAAGGGAGAATGAATTGGGCTACAAAACTTGCCATTTTTGTCACTAACCATGAACGAACATGAGAATCTCAGGTTGAATAGTATTCCCCAAAATTCGTGTCCACCAGGAAACTCAGAAAGTGATCTTATTTGAAAATAGGGTCTTTTCAGATGTAACTAGTTAGTCATCTTGAGATAAAGTCATCCTGGATTTAGGGTGGGCACTAAATCCAATGACTGGTGTCTTAATAAGAGAAAAGAGATGATATTTAGACAGGATAAGGCTGTGTGAAGATGGAGGCAGAGGTTGGATTTATGCTGACACAACTCCGGAGCCACCAGAAGCTGGAAGAGGCGTGGGAGGACTTTTCCCTACAGCCTTCAGTGAGAACACAGCCCTGCTGAACCTTGATTTCAGACTTCTGGCTCCAGAACTGTGAGAGACAACATATCTCTTGTTTTTGGTCACCTTACTTGTGGTCATTTATGGTGGCAGCACTGGAAAACTGGTACAATGGGATTTTCTTACTTTTAGGGACAAAATCTATTCAATCCCCCAAACTATTATCCTGCATGTAAAAATTGTCTCACCAACGGTTTACAAAGGTCCTTGATTGAGTGAAAAAGGAAGCAGAGAAAACAAATTGAGGTAAAGAAGTAAGGGTGGCAGTTGAAAACGGAAAATTGTCATGTAGTTCAGAAGACCATGTGATGGAAGTAAAAGAATGAACTAGAACGAAACCAAAAAAACCAAACCAAACCATTGCCGTCAAGCTGATTTCAACTCATAACGATACTATAGGACAGAGTAGAACTGCCCCGTAGGATTTCCAAGGAGCAGCTGGTGGATTTGAACTGCCGACCTTTTGGTTAGCAGCTGTAACTCTTAACGATTGCACCACTTGGGCTCCAAACTAGAACTAGAGGCTGCAGAATTATTAGTAGTCTTTGTGTACATGGTGATGTACTACGAAGTTTGGTGAAAAGTAGAGTTTGTTAAAATGCAATTTTTTTCCTATTAAAGAGTTTACAACTTTTATTCAATAAAAATCATATTAATTACTTTAGGAGATAATAAAAAGCTGCAATTTCTAGCTCATTCAATGAACTATTTAGTAAAAATCAATACTATTCTTTTATAAGGATCACTTCCTGAAAGTGTCTTGGGAACATTAATGAACCGTGTTTACATTATGACTGTTGCTCTGTGGAGTTTTGAGGACCAGAAGGAGTCTCAAAACATTTCCAGAGTCTTACCCATATCCATCACATGCATGATTTAAAATGTAAAATCCATTTAAACTATTACCATCAAACATTTAGAAGAAGAGTGATTCATTAGAAATAACATTAACTCACAATTTCAAAATATACAATAAATACATGAACACGTACTAGACCACACGGTGCAAGTAAATTAAACATTAAACAAAATATAATACAAATTTATCAAGATTTAGTTAGGGGACATCTGGCAAAACGACGCTCTAGGCAGAAGCACCACACCATCCCTCTACAACAAAGATCCAAAAAACTAAGCCAAACAGAGAAAACAACAATCCTGAAACCCTAAAACATCAAACGAAGAGATAAAGAACTCAGCCAAACACCAAATGGAGTGAGAAAACTGACAGAGAACAGAAAGAGAGAAGAGATTCATGCAGAGGTCCCCTATCAGCTAACGCAGCGTGGATCCGCCATCTTGGACTATTGGAGACCAGCAAATGGGGTACGAGAAAGCAGCCTCACAGAGCTTCCAGCAGGAGACAAAAAACCCGGTAATTTGCGATATATACTTACCCACCCCCCACCCTTCTTCACCCCCACTTGGCCTCCTCTGCTTCCTGCGGCCACAATCTCTTGTCTGAGAAGCACTGGCTGCTTGGATTGAACGGGCCAGCCTTCTGAGTGCCATTTGTTGACTTCTGGTGTTCCTTTTTTCTGCTTCTTTTGATTTCTTCCTTACTTCTCACCACCTCCCCCTCCTTTC
>NW_004444251.1:1170697-1171661 GCF_000243295.1 Trichechus manatus latirostris
TGCTTCCAACTACACATATCTTGGAGCTTCTCATTCTATTTTCTACTTATCTTAACTTGTTTTATTATGTTTTCTATTTCTTTTTATACTTCCCTGCTATATTCGGGGTAATTTATCAGATATATATTCAGTTCACTTATTATTTGCTCAGCTATGTCTAAAAAGCAATTTAACTCTTTTATGGATAATTTTTTATTTCAAAAATGAAATGAAATTGTAATCTTGTTATTTTAAAAGTCTTTCTAACCATTGGAGCTCTGATGGCACAGTGGTTAAAGCACGGTGGTTCAAAATCACCAGAGATTCTGCAGGAGAAAAATGTGGCAGTCTGCTTCCATACACACATTTACAGCCTTGGAAACCTTATGGGACAATTCTATTCTGTCTTATACGGGCACTACCAGTTGAAATCAACTCGACAGCTGTGGCTTTGGTTTGGTTTGGTTCTAACCATTACTGATGACGGTGTAGCGCTTACTCGCGTTTGTGGTAGCATATTTTATTTTCTTAAGCATTTATGATATAGCTTGTAGTAGACAGAATAATGAACCACAAAGATGTTCATGTCCTTATCCCTGGAACCTGTGAATGTGTTAGGGTACATAACAAAGGGAGATTAAGTTTGCAGACAGAATTAAATTCAATAATCAGTAGACAGGGAGAGCATCATGGATTATCCAATTAGGCCCAAAGGAATTGTAACAAAAAAACAAGCCTCTAGCCCTCTGGTTGATTTTGACTCATGGTGACCCCATGTGTACCAAAGTAGAACTACACTCCATAGGGTTTTCAAGACTGTGACCTTTCGGAAGCAGATTGTCAAGCATTTCTTCCACAGCACCTCTAGGCGAGTTGAACGGCCAAGCTCTTTGTTAGTGGTTGGGCACTTACCCGTTTGTGCCACCTAGGAACTCAATATAATCATAAGAATCCTTAAAAAAGGAAAAGGGACGCAGAAGAAGCA
>NW_004444252.1:0-2346 GCF_000243295.1 Trichechus manatus latirostris
AGACACACAGCTAATGAGTGGTGGAGCTTAGATTCCAGTCCAGGTCAGAATGACAGGGGCCATCCAGCTGTCCCGAGAGCCTCAGCAATTACAGCTATCCACCCATCAGGCCTTTCTGACTGGCTCAGGAAAGTTCTGCAGCTCAGGTTCTAGCTCTATAGCCCTCTTCTCTAGCTTTCCAACAAAGCCATACCTGGATATGGTGACGAGACAATTGGAAAATCTTTTGCACCATCAGCAAGGTCTTGGAGTTCATCATCAGGTACAGCAGGTGCAGGAAGGCAAGGAAGCCTGCCACTCTCAGGTCTGTGGCTGGATTCCCTCCTGGAACAGAATCCCCAAGGAAAATGGGGTAGGACAGTAAGTAATACTTAATGAGGTCTCTGCTCCTTGGAGCTTCAAGAGCTTGGTTCAGAAGCTGCCTCTGACATGAGAAGCCCAGGCTCACGTCCTGCCACATTCCTGTAACTGATCAAGGCCGAAGGGGCCAAACAAGCTGGTCCGCCAATGGCCTGGGGGAGCCTCCTACATATGTATACTTGGAAGTCAGCTTGCTGCTGCCCTTGATCCTCTATAGTTATTTCTCCAAACACCAGCAAAAGTGATTCTTTAAAAACAGATGCTGTACTTTTGGTTTTGCGACAAGATGAAGTAGGTGCACTTCTCCCTATTCTTCCCATTAAGTACAACTGAAAACTCTGGACATTAATATACAAAACAAACAAGAAGACTGAAAGGTCGAGAGAATAAGGCAGACTGGCTAATGACCTCAAGATCTGGTAAATGACGTGTGTTTCCTGGGCTTCTTTTTGCCTACACAGAAATGCCAATGAGAGCAGACAAAAAGAGCTCCAAGGAAAATATGATCTCTCTAGCCAAAAGACCAGAAAGGGGCAGTGTGGAAAGACAGGAAACTTTTTACAATATCCACCCTACTCCAGCCAAACACCATGGAAAACAATGGGGCCCCAATCCCAGGCTCCCTCAGCAAAGACCTCATGGGGATACTAGGCTTCCACCCTGGCCTGACTGTAATGAGGTATTCCGTAGCTCCACCAAGGTTGTAATAGAGAAGGCACAGGGAAGCTGGTAATTTTATCCCTGCTCAGTGGTGAGGAGCCCCCACCCCCTCTGTGACGTTAGTGGAGGACACATGGGAACAGTAATAAGGCACCCCTGCCCTTCCCAACCAGGGTGGTATCACCGGAGGCCAAGTGAGGTACCTGGACTTCCACCTTCATATTGTAGTAATGAGGTGACCACTCCCTTCCCTTGCCATCACCGTGTCAGAGGAGGCCTGCTAAAATAGATTTAATAAGATCCATGATGCATAACATAATAGCCAAATGTTTAGGATACAATGTACAATAACTTGTCACCCCCCCCAAACCCACAGAAACCCATTGCCATCAAGTCAATTCCCACTCATAGTGACCCTATAGACAGAGTAGAACTGGCCCATAGAGTTTCCAAGGAGCAGCTGGCAGATTTGCTTTCAACCTGACATTGGCTTTTAACCACTGCACCACTTGTCACACCAAGAACCAGATAAATCTCAATTTAAATGAGAAAAGGATCAACAGACACCAATAGTGAGATAACACAGATGCTGGAATTATCTGACAAGAGTTTTAAAGCTGCTGTGGTAGAGCAGATAATAACCCCTCAAAGATGTCCATACCCTAACCCCCAGATCCTGCGAATATGTTACATTGCATGGCAAAGGGGAGTTAAGATTGCTAGTCTGCAGACAGTAAGATCATCCTGGACTATCTGGGTCAGCCCAATGTAATCAGAAGGGTCCTTAAAAGTGAAAGAAGGAGGCAGAAGCACAGAGTCAGAGAAAGATGTGAGGATGGAAGCAGGGTCAGAAAGTGGCTATGTTGCTGGCTTTGAAGACGGAGCAAAGGGCCACAAACCAAGGAAGCTGGAAAAGGCAAGGAAACAGATTCCTTCCGAGAGCCTCCAGAAGGAATGCAGCCCTGCTGACACCTTGACTGTAGCCTAGTGAGACCTGTGTTGGGCTTCTGACATCCAGAACTGTAAGATAATAATTTGTATTGTGTTAAGCCACCAAGTTTGGGATAATTTGTTACAGCACCAATAAAAAACAAATATGACAACGAAAATAAAAATGTTTCAATGAGCAATTACAAACTGAATTTGAAACAAGTGCAAAAATAGAAAGTTTCAGCAAATAAAAAGTCTCAGTAAATAAATAAAAGATATAAAGAAGAGCAGAATGGAAACTTTAGAACTGAAAAATCCAGTAACTAAAATGTAAAACTCACTAGGTGGGCTCAACAGCAGAACAGTGCTAACAGAGCGAAGAATCAGTGAACCTGA
>NW_004444252.1:4325-5159 GCF_000243295.1 Trichechus manatus latirostris
AAAAAAAAAACTCCCAACAACAAAAAGCCCTAGTTCCAATGGCTTCACTGGAGAATTCTACCAAACATTCAGAGAAGAGCTCACACCAATACTACTCAAGCTATTTCAGAGCATAGAGAAACAATACTCCCAAATTCATTCTATGAAGCCAACATAACACTGATACAAAAGCCAGGCAAAACACCATAAAACAAGAAAATTACAACCAATATCCCCAATGAATATAGATGTAAAAATTCTCAACAAAATTCTAGCCAATATAATTCAATACAATATATTAAAAAAAAAAAAACACATCATGATCAAGTGGGATTCATACTAGGTATGCAAGGATGGTTCAACATTAGAAAACCAAACAACATAATCTACCACACAAAATAAAATAATCACATGATCATCTCAATCAATGCAGAAAGGCATTTGATAAAGTTCAACATGCATTCCTGATAAAAACTTTCAGCAAAATAGGAATAAGAGGGAAATTCCTCAACATAATAAAGGACAATTGTACAAAACCAACAGCCAACATTATTCTCAATGGAGAGAGACTGAAAACATTCCCCCTGAGAATGGGAACCAGACAAGGATGCCCTTTATTACCAATCTTATTCAACGTTGTACTGGAAGGCCTAGCTAGAGCAATAAGGCAAGAAAAGGGAATAATGGGCATACATATTGGTAAGGAAAAAGTAAAATTATCCTCATTAGTAGATGATATGATCCTATACATAGAAAATCCCAAAGATTCCACAAGAAAGCTACTGGAACTAATAGAAGGAGTCAGCAAAGTAGCAGGATACAAGATCAACATACAAAAATCAGCTGGATTCCTCT
>NW_004444252.1:5259-9593 GCF_000243295.1 Trichechus manatus latirostris
TGTGATTATCAATGTATATAGAGAAAATATTTAAGACAATTTTTAAAAACAGCATGGAGGCAGAGTCTGACCTCCTCTCTCTTTACAAGGGAGAAGGAGAATCAAGATCAACAGCCCAAGGCTGATTCCTATGAGGCGGAGGTCCTCTCTCTGCCATCTTTATCAACTCTGACACCAACCGTCCCTCCCACAGCGCTCTCTACTTCTCTGCTGGGTTTGATAATGTAATGGCCACATAGAACTCACAGACAATACTCATGATTATGGGGTTTATTAGGGATGTAACAGTTACAATACAGGCTCAGGAACACTCAGGATACAGTTCTTCCATCAAGACAGCCTCTTCCTAGCCATGCTCGCAGGCACGCCTCTCCCTGGTCCTCGGCCTCTGCCCAAAGGCCCTCAGTTTTCTCTATCTGTGGGCCAGGAAGCCCACCAGGCCATCTCCTGCTGCCAGGTCTCTGCAGCCACTTCTCGCTGTTTTCAGTGTTACAGCACTCTCGTCTCTCTGTCTCCTGGTTCCAGGAGCTTCTCAGCACAGGTATCCGTGGTCCAAAGGACATGCTGGCTCCTGGCTGTTCTTCCTTGGTGGTAGTGGGAGCTCCTCTTTTCTGCCTCTGGGATGGCTCACTTTAAGCCCAGTGGGATGGCAAAAACTGACCAATCCCTTTGGTGGGCCACAATTACCCTATCTGCACAGTCCTGCCCAATCACCTGGGTGGGAGTTACAAGACCATGTCAGGAAAGGCCACAGAAAAGTGCTCCATCGCACCACAGCTATCCAGGTGACCTGCCCCAAAACACACCCACACCCTCAGTCAGATTGCCACTTAAGGGAGGTCTAGATGCTTTTCAGAGTAAGGTACAGCCAAAATAGATCTGAACTCTGCTTAAGACACTCTATTCTCCCACACTGGATCCCTCAGCTCCCACTCTGTTCCCCCTCAACAGGGTACATGCAAGACCCCTGGTTAGCCTCAGCACCATGGTGAGCAAACAGTGCTCTTGGTATGGGCACACTGCAGCACCTGCCCTGTGACAGCGCCCGTGCTGGGCTGGGCTGGCACTCACACTGAGCGATGGTCAGGACCAGGTCCCTTTCTTCATGGAGGCCCTGGTGGAGCTTTGGAGGACCAAAGAGGAGGCGCCCGAAGGCTGCAAGCCCAGTTGGCTGAATTATTTTTGGGGAGGAAGTTGGAAGCAATGGAGAGAGTACAGGGTTCACCTGCCTTAATGAACTTACCATTGAGCCCACATACAGGGACAGTTCTTGTGGAAAGAAGCACCCATCAACTGGCTGGTCTCTGGGCCAGGAAAAGGAGGCAGAAGCTGTGGTGAGCACATGCTGAGTCTCTGGAGACAGGCTCCTCCAGCTTCCAGGGTCTCTGTAAGCAGAAAGAGCTGTTCCCAAGCCCATGCCTTATCAGCCAGTTCCCTGCATTTAGTCCTTTGAGCTTTTCCAGAACTAGCTGTTCCTGACTCCCAGTGAGGCTAGGAGTCCCTAGATGGTACAGTTAACATGCTCAGCTAACTGTAAGGTTTGGAGGGTCGAATCCACATAGATGTACATGGGAAGAAAGGCCTGCCAATCTACTTCCAAAAAATCAGACACTGAAAACTGTCTGGAGCAAAGTTCTACTCTGACACACATGGGGTTGCCATGAGTTGGAACCGACTTCACAGCAACTGGCTTGGTGAGGCTAGAGATGCCCAGCTGCAGGGAACCCCCACGTGGTCAGACAAAAGCCAGGCCAGGTTTCCCAGTAGATGCTTTTACCCTTTGTCTGCTGTCTCTCTCTGTAAAGGACATAAGTCACAAAATCGAGCAGCCTTCTCAACTTCCAGGATGAGGAAGCCAGTGGGGAGGGGAGTTTATTGGGGAGTTTAGAGGGGGTCAATGTGTCTGCGGGGTAGCTGGAACCTTCTGTCAATACCATAATCAGCACTTCCTAAACCCGGTTATGCTGGCTTCTTGTGGCTTAGGGCCACTCCCTTAGAATATTCTGATTTTGGAAACTTCTGGCTCTCTGGGTCCCACAGTCCAAACCATTCCTGTCTTTTCAGTATCTCTCTTAAGCCAGGTTTTAGACTGAAAATCTGAAATCACATTCTCCTAAACTTACTACTGGTCACTCAAGATGCCCCAGAAAGCTCTCCCCAGCTTTTATTCTCCCTGATATTTTATTCTCCTCAATATTCTTTTTCCAACTCCATGTATTTCTTAAATTCCCAAATAGCTTCTGGTTCCTTGAGGGAATGGCAGAGTTTCCTATATTGGCCAGGAATTATTCAGCTCCCCGGACAGGTTGCCTTTCTCCCCCACAAGGAACTACCTAGCATGATTCCAGACCTCTCCATCCCTAAGAGGAAAGAGCAGGGAAACGGCTACAACGGCCCCTGTATCACAGGGCCACAGGAGCTCCATGGACACAGTCCCAGAGACGCCTCCAGGGCATTGCATGAGCCATGGGTCCTTGGCTACCATGATCCTGTGCCCTGAGAGTCTTAGGTAAGATAGGGCCCTCAACTGGAAGTTTCCATCTTGTCTGCTCAGGGCCCTGTCCTTATGGAATGGAAATTTGGCTCCTGGGAAGAAGCTACTTTGCTTGAGACCCCAATTCTCTATAGCCATACCTTGAAGGAGGAGAGATCTACAACCTGGAAATACTGCAGGGCCTCACTGAAGAAGATTAGCTGCCCAGGCTGGTCTGAAGTGGCCCGGCTCCCTGTGGCAAAAGAGAAGACACTCCAGAATTTATAATGGTAGCCATTATACCATTTACTGAGGGCCTTCTGGTTATCACCTCCAATCCAAGCACTGGCTTGAGACTGCAGACATCAGACACCTACAGCCACAACCAGTCCTCTTTTGAGGGGCTGGCATTATCTGCTGGGCTGACTCCCTTTTTGGACCAGGCTGTTTAGAGGCCTGCTAGGTGGACCTCTGTAGTAAGTCGGGATAGATCCACCCTGCAGAGAGCTCCCTAAATTCCACTCGCCTGTGAGGGGGCAAGTCCCTGCCTGGAGTGGATACCCACATAGAAGCAGGCCACCAGTTACTTTAGAGGCCTTTCTTAATTTCTACTTTGCTCCTTCTCACACCTGTATATGACCCCTTCCTCATCCTTTGTTATAGCCCACAGGGAACTAGCTTATCAGTTAGCAATATAGGTGACGGCTGATAAAGCCCATGGAACATCTCTCCAGGAGCTCAAATGGGGCTCAGGCTGGATGGGTCCTTGTTCTATTCTCTTACAGCTCCCTCCAAACCTCTCTCACAAAGGGACATGAGTCAATTTTCACCCAGTCCTCAGAGCCTTCCAGCAGATGGTTTCAGCCTCCCATCCCCAAGGACTTCCTTGTGCAGTGAACAACCTGCTCAACCTTCTGCAGTGCCCTGGCTACCTGCCTCCATCCTGTGCCCAACTTCATCACTCTGCGGAGGCTGAGCCTGACTCAGGTCCTCCTTGTCTTCTCTCAGGGCTGGGTGGGGGATGGACAGGATAGTGGCCCTTTCCTTACAGCATCCATTCCCACTTCCTCCAGAAATGGAATGTCATCTTTGGATTTGAAAAGGAGACTTTACTCTATGTCACGTAGCTAAAATGAGAACACCAGAACTCTATCTCCTAATCCCACAGTTGCAGAAACTTTTGTTACTCATGAAAATGGTGCTGTTGCTGCCAGCAGGGCTGTGTGAAGGTCATGCCATGCTTGCAGTTACCTGTGTCTGGCTGGATGTTGTCCACAGCTTCCCATTCTTCTTGGGGTCTCAGCAGTTCTGTACTTACAACTGCAATAGTGAGAAAAGGAAACACTGAGATCCAGGTATGTCTGGATCACTGTAGCAGCCCGAACCTCATCTGCTTGCCTTCGGTCTTGTCTCCTTCGAATCCCCCTTCATACAGTTGGCTGAGTGAGCTATGAAAAAGGCAGATCTGATGTCGACCCCTTCCAAGACCCTCCAGGGATTCCCCATAACCCTCAAGGTAAAACTCAAACTCTTCAGCACAACACCTAAGTACGTCTATAATCTGGATCCTTCTCACCTCCCAGCTTTGCCCTTGGCCTATACAGAACTAGCTGAAGGTCCTCAACATGCTCTAACTCCTCCCACTTTGGGTGCCTTGGCACAGGCTGTCCCCCTGCTGACCAGCCCGAACCCTAGTACTGTCACCTTCACTTCCAACCCCTGCTGGCATAGCTCCTTCTCAGCCCACAGTTAACTCTGATATCGCCCTCACTGGATGTCGTCTCTCACCTCATCAGTCTGGACTAGGAGCCACTCCTGAGAGATGCTGATACTCAGTGCTTACCATACAGTGTTTAATTGC
>NW_004444252.1:9693-12427 GCF_000243295.1 Trichechus manatus latirostris
AGAATCCTAGACAGAGTGGGAGAAAAATGTAGAACAAAAAAATCAAATTCACAAAAAAGACCAAACTTACTGGTCTGATAGACTGGAGGAATCCCGCAGACTATGACCCTAAGACACTCTTCTGACCTGGAACTGAAGCCATTCCAGGAGACCCCTTCCAGCCAAACAATAGACAAACCCATCAAATAAACAATAATGCTTGAGAGGAACATGTTCCTCAGAACAATCAATTATAGAAGATCAAAAAGGCAATAATTGCCTAAAAGCAAAGATGAGAAGGCAGGAAAGAATAGAAAATCAAGACGAAAGGAAACATGGAATCCAGGGTGAAAATGGGGAGAGTGCAGACACATTGTGGGGAATAAAACCAAGGCCATGAAACACTTTGTTTACAATTATTGAATGGGAATCTAATTTGCTTTATAAACTTTCACCTAATGCACACACACACGCACACACACACACACACACACAAACCTCTAAACACTAACTGATAATGAATAAGAGAAAGTGGCTGGGAAGAAGGAGAGAATGGTTGCTAAATCACACCCTAGAGCTAAACTATGTGTCTGTCAGTTTGTCGTACTGTGGGTGCTTGTATGTTGCTGTGATACTGGAAGCTATGCCACCGGTATTCAAATACCAGCAGGGTCACCCATGGCAGACAGGTTTCAGCTGAGCTTCCAGACTAAGACAGACGAGGAAGAAGGACCCGGAAGTCTACTTCTGAAAAGATTTAGCCAGTGAAAACTTTATGAATAGCAGTGGAACATTGTCTGATACAGTGCTGGAAGACGAGCCCCTCAGGTTGGAAGGCACTCAAAAGATGACTGGGGAAGAGCTACCTCCTCAAAGTAGAGATGACCTTAATGACATGGATGGAGTCAAGCTTTTGGGACGTTCATTTGCCGATGTGGCACAACTCAAAATGAGAAGAAACATCTGCAAACATCCATTAATAATCGGAATGTGGAATGTATGAAGTATGAACCTAAGAAAATTGGAAGTTGTCAAAAATGGAATGCATAAACACTGATATCCTAGGCATTAGTGAGCTGAAATGGACTGGTATTGGCCATTTTGAATCGGACAATCATATAATCTACTATGCTGGGAATGACAACTTGAAGAAGAATGGCATTGCATTCATCATCAAAAAGAACATTTCAAGATCTGTCCTGAAGTACAACACTGTCAGTGATAGGATAATACCTATACATTACAAGGAAGACCAGTTAATAATGACTATTATTCAAATTTATGCACCAACCACCAAGTCCAAAGTTGAAGAAATTGAAGATTTTTACCAACTTCTGCAGTCTGAAATTGATCGAACACGCAATCAGGATGCTTTTATAATTACTGGGGATTGGAATGTGAAAGTTGGAAACAAAGAACAAGGATCCATAGTTGGAAAACACGGCCTTGGTGATAGAAATGATGCTGGAGATCACATGATAGAACTTTGCAAGACCAAAGACTTCTTCATTGCAAATACCTTTTTTCACCAACATAAATGGCGACTATACATGTGGACATCACCAGACGGAATCCACAGGAATCAAATCGACTACATCTGTGGGAAGAGACGATGGAAAAGCTCAATATCATCAGAACAGGCCGGGACTGACTGCGGAACAGACCACCAACTGCTCATATGCAAGTTCAAGGTGAAACTGAAGAAAATTATAACAAATCGACAAAAGCCAGAGTACCACCTTGAGTATATCCTACCTGAATTTAGAGACCATCTCAAGAATAGATTTGATGCTTTGAACACTGATGACTGAAGACCAGACGAGCTGTGGAATGACATCAAGGACATCACACGTGAAGAAAGCAAGAGGTCATTAAAAAGACAGGAAAGAAAGAAAAAACCAAAATGGATGTCGGAAGAGACTCTGAAACTTGCTCTTGAATGTTGAGTAGCTAAAGAAAATGGAAGAAACGATGACGTAAAAGAGTTGAACAGACGATTTCAAAGGGCGCCTTGAGAAGACAAAGTAAAGTATTATAATGACATGTGCAAAGACCTGGAGATGGAAAACCAAAAGAAAAGAACACGCTCGGCATTTCATGAACTGAAAGAACTGAAGAAAAAGTCAAGCCTCGAGTTGCAATATTGAAGGATTATATGGGGAAAATATTAAACAACACAGGAAGCACCAAAAGAAGATGAAAGGAATACAGAGTCGCTATACCAAAAAGAATTGGTCGATGTTCAGCCATTTCAGGAGGTACCATATGAGCAGGAATCAATGGTACTGAAGGAAGAAATCCAAGCTGCACTGAAGGCATTGGCGAAAAATAAGGCTCCAGGAATTGATGGCATACCAATTGAGATGTTTCAACAGACAGATGTAGCACTGGAGGTGTTCTTTCGTCTATGCCAAGAAATTTGGAAGACAGCTACCTGTTCAATCAACTAGAAGAAATCCATATTTATGCCTATTCCAAAGAAAGGCGATCCAACCGAATGTGGAAATTATCAAACAATATTATTACTATCACACGCAAGTAAAATTTTTCTGAAGATCATTCAAAAGTGGTTGCAGCAGTATGTCGACAAGGAACTGCCAGAAGTTCAAGCTTGATTCAGAAGAGGACGTGGAATGAGGGATATCACTGCTGATGTCAGGTGAATCCTGGCTGAAAGCAGAGAATACCAGAAAGATGTTTACCTGTGTTTTATTGACTATGCAAAGGCATTCGACTATGTGGATCATAACAAATT
>NW_004444252.1:12752-15252 GCF_000243295.1 Trichechus manatus latirostris
TAGAGGAAGACTCATTAACAACCTGAGATATGCATATGATGCAACCTTGCTTGCTGAAAGTGAAGAGGACTTAAAGCACTTACTGATGAAGATCAAAGACCACAGCCTTCAGTATGGATTACACTTCAACATAAAGAAAACAAAAATCCTCACAACTGGACCAATAAGCAACATCATGATAAACGGAATAGATTGAAGTTGTCGAGGATTTCATTTTACTTGGATCCACAATCAACACTCATGGAAGTAGCAGTCAAGAAATCAAAAGACGCATTGCATTGAGCAAATCTGCTGCAAAAGACTTCTTTAAAGTTTTGAAAAGCAAAAATGTCACCTTTAAGACTAAGGTGCACCTGACCCAAGCCATGGTGTTTTCAATCACCTCCTATGCATGTGAAAGCTGGACGATGAATAAGGAAGACCGAAGAAAAATTGATGCCTTTGAATTGTGGTGTTGGAGAAGAACACTGAACATACCATGGACTGCCAAAAGAATGAACAAATCTGTCTTGGAAGAGGTACAACTAGAATGCTCCTTAAAAACAAGGATGGCGAGACTATGTCTCACATATGTTGAACATGTCATCAGGAAGGATCAGTCCCTGGAGGACATCATGCTTGGTAAAGTAGAGCATCAGCGAAAAAGAGGAAAACCCTCAATGAGGTGGATTGACACAATGGCTGTAACAATGGGCTCAAGCATGACAACGATTGTGAAGATGGCGCAGGACCAGACAGTGTTTCGTTCTGTTGCACATAGTGTCGCTATGAGTCGGAATTGACTCGATAACACCTAACAACATAACAACAACAAAGCTAAACTGCCTGTTTCTATTTTGTCTCCACCACTTACTAGTTGTATTTTTCTTTCTTTTTGATGAGCGTATAGAGAAAAAGACATTTATAATTGCTCTTTGGATTATAAACTGGTACATTTCTGGAAAGTCATTAGCTAACATGTAGTAAAAGTGTTAAAATTTCACTTTTTTTTCCTGCATTAGGTGAAAGTTTACTGAGCAAATTAGATTCCCATTTGATAGTTTGTACACAAAGTGTTTCATAACCTTGGTTTCATTTCCTAGTTGTATTTCTTTGGGCAAGTTACTTAATCATCTGTAATTCTTCATGGGAAAGCTGTGAGGATGAGTTAATTTCATAACTTGGAAGAGTATACGGCACAAAGGTAAGTGCTCAGTAAATGTTAGCTATTATTATCAACACAACCATGGGCTCAGGTCCAGCAGAGCGGAGGACAGTCATAGCAGGTGAGGTGGGTCCAGAGGTCCTGAATGCTTGGATCTCTAGAAAATTCAATCTTGCCAGCCCCAAACTCTAGGTAGCATGGCAGTCACGGAGCCTCAGGGTTTCCAAGCTAGACAACACTAACACAATAGAGAATACTTGACTTCAGACGGTCAAGAACATAAAACATGCTGGACCCTTGGGAGATGAAAAGAAGGGACTAAGTGACTGAACAAAAACAGAAAGAGTGGAACAACAACAACGAATGGTTTTTATGAGGCTGACAAGTGTCCGCTCACTCATCACCCCCTCCCTGCCCACAACTTTATTGATATTTCACTCTTCAAATCCTCATCTACTCCTTTGCAAATCCTTAGCAACATGATCAATCTTTAACCCCTCACACCGCACCTGCAAACAACTTGATCAAAGACTGTGAGCAAGGAACAGAGACCTCTGCAATAAAGGTGTAGAAATATGCCGTCGAAACAGGTTAGCCAACAGAAAGAAAAGGTCTCAACTAGCAATATCAATCTGGTGCCTAAAAATTGGACACAAATGTCTAAACTGCACAAGAGCTTCTCTGTCCTTTCCTCTTGGAACCAGGGAGGCTCCTTCTACTTCTGAAGAGGATCCTGACATAAATACTATTCTGCCCTGGCCAACAAAAGAACATGGGGAGAAAAGACAAATCTTCAGGATAATAAGCACAGCTGACGTTAGTAAGTTTCTTTATCTTCTATCCTTGTTTCAACTGCCTCCTTTATTTGGGCTCTATTCCGTTTACTCATAAGCATACAGCATTGCTGTTTTAGCTAGCCTATTAATTTAAATTGGAGTCCCTGGGTGGTGTAAATGTTTAATGAGCATGGTTGCTAACTGAAAAGTTGGAAGTTCGAATCCACCCAGAAGCATCTTGGAAGAAAGGCCTGGTGATCTGCTTCTAAAATAGTCAGCCATTGAAACCCCTATGAAGCACTGTTCTACTCTGACACATACATGGGGTCACTGTGAGTCAGAATCAACTCAATGGCAACTGGTCTTTTGATTAATTTAAATTAGCCAAGAGCAATCTGAAAAAAATTTAACTTGTCTCATACAATCAAAAGTATCTGGCACAAAAATGCCTGTTGTATTCAAGTATAAAACACCTTGGTATGTAAGGTAAAATCTCTAATACGTGTTGGGTTTGTCATCATATAACAAAGTTACATTACAAGAAACTTCATAGACCTCCAAATTCTTTTTTCTACATTAG
>NW_004444252.1:15352-17161 GCF_000243295.1 Trichechus manatus latirostris
CAGCAATCCTACTCCTAGGTATATATCCTAGAGAAATAAGAGCTGTGACACACATAGACATATGCATACCCATGTTCATTGCAGCATTATTCACGGTAGCAAAAAGATGGAAACAACCTAAATGCCCATCAAGAGATGACTGGATTAACAAACTGTGGTAAATACATACAATGGAATACTTACTACGCAACAATAAAAAATAATGACAGTCCACAAAACATCTCACAACATGGATGAATTTGGACAACATTAGGCTGTGCAATAAGTCCATCACAAAAGGACAAATATTATACGAGACCACTATTATATAGTAGTAACAAGAGGTTTATACTACAAGAAAAGAATAAAACATTCTCCGATGATTATTAGGGATGGGAGGGTGAGGGAGGGAAAATTATCAAATAGATGGAAGACACATATTAATACCAGTGAAGGGAAAGGCAATACACAATTGATTGTTCTGAGGAACATGTTCCTCTCAAGCATTATTGTTTATTTTATGGGTTTGTCTATTGTTTGGCTGGAAGGGGTCTCCTGGAATGGCTTCAGTTCCAGGTCAGAAGAGTGTCTTAGGGTCATAGTCTGTGGGATTCCTCCAGTCTATCAGACCAGTAAGTTTGGTCTTTTTTGTGAATTTGATTTTTTTGTTCTACATTTTTCTCCCACTCTGTCTAGGATTCTCTGCTGTGATCCCAGTCAGAGCAGTGGGTAGTGGTAGTTGGGCACCATCTAGTTCTTCTGTGTCAGGGTCATGTAGGCTGTGGTTGTTGCAGGATTGTCAGCATAACATGACCAAGGCAAGAGAAGATACTGAGAGTAACACAAAAATAAAGAGCAACTATGGTAACTACTATAGCATAGACAATCCTGCAACAATTAGTCCAAAAGATTAATGGACTACATGAACATCTTTGCACAATCTTTAACCCCTCACACTGCACCTGCAAACAACTTGATCAAAGACTGTGAGCAAGGAACAGAGACCTCTGCAATAAAGGTGTAGAAATATGCCGTCAAAACAGGTTAGCCAACAGAAAGAAAAGGTCTCAACTAGCAATATCAATCAGGTGCCTAAAAATTGGACACAAATGTCTAAACTGCACAAGAGCTTTTCTGTCCTTTCCTCTTGGAACCAGGGAGGCTCCTTCTACTTCTGAAGAGGATACTGACATAAATACTATTCTGCCCTGGCCAACAAAAGAACATGGGGAGAAAAGACAAATCTTGAGGATAACAAGCACAGCTGACATTAGTAAGTTTCTTTATCTTCTATCCTTGTTTCAACTGCCTCCTTTATTTGGGCTCTATTCCATTTACTTGTAAGCATACAGCATTGCTGTTTTAGCTAGCCTATAAATTTAAATTGGAGTCCCTGGGTGGTGTAAATGTTTAATGAGCATGGTTGCTAACTGAAAAGTTGGAAGTTCGAGTCCACCCAGAAGCATCTTGGAAGAAAGGCCTGGTGATCTGCTTCTAAAATAGTCAGCCATTGAAACCCCTGTGAAGCACTGTTCTACTCTGACACATACATGGGGTCACTGTGAGTCAGAATCAACTCAATGGCAACTGGTCTTTCTATTAATTTAAATTAGCCAAGAGCAATCTGAAAAAAAATTTAACTTGTCTCATACAATCAAAAGTATCTGGCACAAAAATGCCTGTTGTATTCAAGTATAAAACACCTTGGTATGTAAGGTAAAATCTCTAATACGTGTTGGGTTTGTCATCATATAACAAAGTTACATTACAAGAACTTCATAGACCTCCAAATTCTTTTTTCTACATTAGAATGATTTTTAAAAGCATCGT
>NW_004444252.1:18118-19738 GCF_000243295.1 Trichechus manatus latirostris
GACTGCCACATCTTTCTCCCAAGGGGAGGCTGGTGGATTTGAATTGCCAATCTTTCAGTTAGCAGCAGAGTGCTTTAACCACTGCAGCACCAGGGCTCCTTTAGTAGGTGACTAGCAGAGAAGAATTAGAACTCAGGTCTTTTACTCCTAATCAGTATTGATTCTATCTTTCTTGAGGAATGATAAATCTACAGAATTCTGCAGGACAAGGAATGAGAGAAATGCAAATGATGAAAAGTAAATCCATGAGGAGGTCTGACTTGGGTTCCGCCCAGACTCCCAGGACCCTGAAGGGGACCTTACCACCTGGCTCCCATCCATTGGCTTCTGTTGTCAGGGCCCGTAGGATGCTGTGGTTCTTCAACTCTGAGATCTGTAGGGGCAACAGAGCTTTAGTGTGAGGGTGGAATCCATGTCCCCCCCATCCACACAAACACTGCCCACCTGCTGTACTGAATGCCCTTTAAAATGGAGGCCAGATGGATCCACTCTGCCCTGGTGGTTATTTAAAGCCAGTCTTAAAGTGAGGTACTGGGAAAACTCCAATTACAATATAAAATTTGGGCAGTGTGTTATTCCCACTGTACTTTATACTCGGCCTTAATATAGCAATTACTATACAGAGGTTGTTTTAGCATATTTGTGTCCCACACCTCCACCCTAAGTGTGAGCTCTTGGGGGGCAGTTCTATGACATCCTGTGTCCCCAGTACTTAGCACAGTGCCTGACACCACCCAGCAGTACACAACAAAAGCTTGTATTGGCAGGAGGCATGGAGGTGTGGGAGATACATACAGGAATTCCTCTAAAAGTGGGGAGAACATGATTCTCCTTGTCATATGGTGGAGAGTTCCCAGTATATACTCAACCTGTAAGACATAACCAGGGTCAATCTTACGGGCACACATTGGTCCCACAAAGATGATAGTTTAAATGTCGCATTTTTTTCCAGTGCCACAAAAAACGGATAAGCTCCAGAAACGTCACTAAAAGGTATACTGTGAAGGAAAGCTGTTTGATCTGGTCTTAAGAAAAACTGAAAAAAGCTTAGTTAATGTTATCTCAAAAACCTTATACAGATGTCTTGGCTCTACATAAGTGAAGTTCATGGGGTAGTTTCTTACGGCCTTACTGCTCACCCAAACCTTTCCCAAAATTGAGCTTAAAAATAAAGAAATAAATAAATAAAACAACCTACCGAGGTTTGTAACTGTGGTGCAATGGATTGCTTTTGTATGGCCTTCCTTGCCATGGTCTTGTAACACCCACCCAAGTGATTGGGTGGGACTGTGTAAATAAGGCAATTATAGCCCACCAAGGGGATTGGTCAGTTTTGCCTTAAAGTAGAGCCAATTCCAAAGCAGAGAGAGGATCCCACCACCACCAGGGAAGAACAGCCAGGAGCAGAGAGCACGTCCTTTGGACCCAGGATCCCTGCGCTGAGAAGCTCCTGGACCTAAGAGAGAGAGAGCAAGCTGTAACCCTGAAAATGGCGAGAAGCAGCGGAAGAGAAGCAGTGGCAGGAGAGATCATGCAGTGAGCTTCCCATCCCACAGAATGAGAAATCTAAGTGCCTTTGGGCAGAGGCAAAAGGCCAGGGAGAGGAATGCCTGTGAGCAC
>NW_004444252.1:33911-35621 GCF_000243295.1 Trichechus manatus latirostris
AGCACTAGATGACTAAGACTCCACTCAACCAAACCGAAACACCAAACTTGTTGCTGTCGAGTCGATCCTGCCTCATGGCAACCGCATGTGTTACAGAATAGAACTGCTCCATGGGGTTTTCTTGGCTTATCTTTATGGAAGCAGATTTCCAGGCCTTCTTCTGTAGCACCACTGGGTGGTTTTGAACTGTCAACCTTTAAGTTAGTAGTTGAGCGCAAAACATTTGCACCACCTAGCACTTAACAGAGGTTTCATAAATGTTGGCTTCGGGAGGGATGGAATGAGTGAGTCACCTGAGCACTCCCCAGGGCAGTACGGAGGCCAGCAGAGTACCCTGCCCTCACCTGTAATGGCAGAGGAGGACCTAGAATCTCATTGTCCTGACTCAGGTCCGTGCTGTTACCTGCATGGAGAGTCAGATCCCACAGTGGATTAACTCTTTGAGGAGGCAGTCTGTGCAACACTGGACTCTGGCAAACAGAACAGGCCATCCGTGTCTAGGGGCTGATTGAGAAGCAGCAGGGAAGGGAACGGAGCGGCCTGAGGATACAGGGCTGGCGTGATGGTGAACTCCCCAGAGGAAACTTTCGAGGAGTAGGTGGTGAGTGGGTGGACAAGTTCACAACAGAACAAGGGAGAAAAGGCCATCAGTGGGCTCTGAGAATGTATTTGTTAAAGAGATCAAGAGGCTGCTGGGTAGTAAGAGAGAGAGGTGGCAGTTGTGCAAGATTTTCTCTGATGTCTGTGAGCAAGTTCTCCTTTCAGCTGAAAAGGGTCCAAGAGCAGGGGGGTTGATTAGTTAAATTCAATTCAAAATATACTTATTTGTGCTTTCCATGTGCCAGGCAATAAAAGATAGAGAGAAAAACAAAAATAAGTGCCAATCTCTAACTCAAGAAGTTTCCAACCACATAGGGAAGATTACTGCAATATAATTTAAGACCCACAATCGAAGCATATGCTTGGGATGGAGGTAACATAGAAGACAGTGGAACAGGGAAGGCCTCACAGAGGCAGAGGTGTCTGAGCCATGTCATATAGGCTGAGAAGAAGCTAGCCAGTGGTGAGGTTGAAGGAAGTTGTTCCAGGCAGGGAACAGCATGTGCAAAGGGATGGAGGTATGAAAGAGCTGAGTATTTCCAGGCATCTGAGAGTGTTAGGTTGAACTGTAAGAAATAGCTGTTTTTATAGGTCCAAAAAATGGTCAAATGTCAGTTGTTGCAGATGGTTCTACCTAATAGTTCAGTGAGAGTAGCAAGAGATGAGGTTGGGCACACAGAAGGGACCAGATCATGGAAGGCTGCTACAAGGCTTTGGGATTCATGTTATAAGGATGAGGTGTCCATGAAGGGTTTTAAAGAGAATCAAACCAAACCAAACCCATTGCCGTGGAGTCGATTCCAACTCAGGACAACCCTATAGGACAGAGTAGAACTGCCCTATAGTGTTTCCAAGGCTGTAAATCTTTAGGGAAGCAGAATTCTACATCTTTCTCCTGTGGAGTGGCTGGAAGGTTGAAACTACCAACCTTGTGGTTAGCAGCTGAGTGCTTAACCACTGTGCCACCAGGGCTCCTCTTAAAGAGAATAGAAAGGTGAAATAGCATCTGGCATTGGTGAAGAAGGAAGAAGGGAGGGTGTCAGTCCATCGAACTTTGTTGGGGTTGATAGTTGGGCTTGGCTCAAGAAAAGAAGCGGTTGGGGGTCACGG
>NW_004444252.1:36997-38411 GCF_000243295.1 Trichechus manatus latirostris
CCCTCCAGAGCAACAGCCTCACCAAACGGGGCAGGAGAGCAGGAGCAGCCCACAGGGAACCAAGTGGCTGAGCCAAAGTTAGATGAGAAGTTACCATGTTGAAGTGGACTCAGGTTGTCATGTAATTCGAAGCTACTGGTATGATGTGAGGAAAGGAGGCTGGCTGGCCAGGAGGGGACCAACAATCCAGCAGGAGTAAGAGAGAGGGGTCTAGATAAAGGCCTTGGCTGGGGTGGGATGGACACCAGGGATATTAGTGGGATGAGGAGGAAGAGCAAAGGGAGCAGTAGGGAGGAGCTCTCCACCCATGGTGGACCCCATGGGCTGCTCCCGGGAGAGCTGGGGAAAGTGGGCAGCACAGTGGGTTCAGTAGAAAACTAAAGTCCTGGATTTTCCCATAGTGGGTGGGTGAGGTGGCAGTTATAATTGCCCCTGAGGTATAGAATGTGTGCCATGGAAACCAGACTTCTCGTACCTTTGCCTCACTTAGCTAGGCCCCAGCCAGGATCTGCTGCCAGCAGAGGCTTCCATGCTGTCCAACTGGGTGACCCTGAGTGCGGTGAGGAAGCAGAGACTGCCCAGTTACAGGAAGGCAGGCCAGGGTGTGGCGAAACCCATAAATTTTGCCTTTGGTACTTCCTGCCTCTCTCTCTGTAATCCTTTCCTCCCTTTTCCCCTCTAGCTCAGGGAAATGAGCCCTGCCACTGTCCTCTAACAGGCCCCAGCATCCCCCTCATCCTGCCTCTCCCCAGGCAGCAATGCTCCAGTCAACTGCTCAGCTTGACCTACCCTCGTCCAGTTACAGTTTTCAAGCTCTTATGTATCTGCCCCTGAAAATAATCTGATCGCGCCAGCTCACACTGGCTGAAGGACCAGTTGCCCCTCTTGCGTGGGGGGTTGGGTGCTGCCCCAGGTGAATCCCAGTTTGAGAGCACTTCAGGCAGTGGCAGTGAGGTGATGAGACTTAACTCAGAGATCCCAGGTGCTGGGACACCTGTTTCCAGCTGCTTGGGGGAGGGGCTTCTCACAGTTCTATCTACGTCTAGGAACGGGAACCAGGTATCAGGTGGCCTCTAGAACAGGCTGAGCCATTTGGGGTTGAGGGTAGAGGTGGGGTGGTCAAGTAGGGAAGCCTTTGTGAATAGGGAGATCCTTTCTTTAATCCCACTGCTAAGCCTTGAGGGATCACTGGGGATGGTTTGGGGAGGAAGGTCTATGGCGCCTGGGCCCCTTACTTCTAGCTTTGGAAAGAGGAGGGAGGAACAGGTGGAGGGAGAGTCTAGGTGGAGGGCACTGCTTTCTAAGCAGCCTCTGAAGACCCAGGGGTTCCACTCCTGGGCCCCTGTTCTCTTCATGCCAACCTCCCATCCCACCTGGAGAGGGGGTGCCAGCAGTGTGCCTACCCCTGGATGCT
>NW_004444252.1:45809-49192 GCF_000243295.1 Trichechus manatus latirostris
AAGGTCGCCATGAATCAGAGCCTACTTGATGGCAGCTAACAACAGGGGCTGGTAGATACTGGGTGTAGTTTCACAGGGTATGTAAAACAGGCAGGCTCTAAGGAGCTAAAAATCTGCTTATCTGGGCTACTTTAAAAACAGTTAGATGTGTAAAAATGAGTTTGGTGCTAGTGGGGTTTTTGGGCTAACTGGTGGGCTTTTTGGGCTAACAGGTGCCAGCTTGCTATGAAGTAAACAACGTGGGGCTAGTACAGAGGCCTTCTTTGGCTCATTTATATAACTGCTTAACAGGAAACAACGGGTGGAAGAAGGCTGTTCTGGACTGCCCTTGTGGGAGTTTGTATGATTTATTCATGAGCTCTCAGTCCAAGGCTACTGAACTGATGGCTCTGCCTACTCCGCCCAGAGAGCTCCAGAGCCTGAGTTTTCCAGGCTAGGACATGTTTTATTGTTTTTGTTATCATTATCAATAGTTATTTTGTATTTTTCACCCCATACCTTGCTTCTTCATCAACTGCACTCTTAACTTTCACACCCTCACACCACTCCTAAGGTTACTATCTGTGCTGAACAGTTGGATCACTTGGATGTGGAGTAATGGATGCACATTTCTCTACTCAAAGCCCTCTCTCACTCTTTACAGCTATATCCTGATTGCCATCATGAGTTGGGCTCTTTGATTTTAACCAGGCTACAGAAACTATCTTCTGAATTCTTAGGTCTCAATAGGAAATGCAATTGTTTAGTCATTAAAGTGGTTGCTAAGGGATAGGGATGTCATTTCACACCAAATCTTGCTAAAGAAGTAGAAACTCTGTGCAATTTCTGGGCTTTCTTCTAATTATCAGAGACTCCACATTGCAGAAGATAGTCCCAGGGCTCCTTGCCGTTAATGTACAAGACTATGAAACTGAAACTGTTCTTTCTACCACCACAGATGGAAGACAGAAGCTTGGGAAAGGAAGTTAGATATGATGCACTCATCCCAAGAGAAGAAATGATAGGACAAGGGCTCTAAGAACTTAGAAACTGTCATGTACCCAAGTCCTCTGAAGATGAGAAGGCTCTAAGTTCAAGGCTATGGGAGGAGAAACCACTTCAGGACAGGCTGTAATAATATCTTAACCTGGCACTTAATGCAACAGAAGAGGGCATTGAGAGGGAACAGGTGACATGATGGAAACAGGATCTAAAAGAGGAGTAAAGAGCCTGTCATGGCTAGAATTGTGTCCCCCCAAAATATGTGTCAACTTGGTTAGACCATGATTCCCAGTGTTGTGTGGTTGTCCTCCATTTTGTGGTTTTCCTATGTGTTATAAATCATAATCTCTGCCTATGGTTAAAGAGGACTAGGGTGGGATGTAACACCCTTGCACAGGTTACATCCCTGATCCAGTGTAAAGGGCTTTTCCCTGGGGTGTGGCCTGTACCACCTTTTATCTTACAAGAGATAAAAGGAAAGGGAAGCAAGCAGAGAGTGGGGGACCTCACACCACCAAGAAAGCAGTGCCAGGAGCAGAGTGTGTCCTTTGGACCCAGGGTTCCTGCACGGAAAACCTCCCAGTCCAGGAGAAGATTGATGACAAAGACCTTCTTCCAGAGCCAACAGAGAAAGCTTTTCCCTTTAACTTACACCCAGAATTTGAACCTCTAGCCTACTAGACCGCGAGAGAATAAATTTCTCTTTGTTGAAGCTATCCACTTGTGGCATTTCTGTTATAGCAGTGCTAGATGACAAGACAGAGCCCTAGCAGGGTCTGAGAAAAAACTGAAGTTTGTTTTAAAATCCCCAGGGCTCACAGGTGGATGCAGCCTTGAGGACGAGTGGCCTGGATGGTAAGGTAGGCTGGATCCAGACTCACTCACCTCTGCTGGGTGTCCTGATGCAGGACACAGTTTGTCCCACCAGAGGTGGTGGCCCAGGGTATGATGGGTTGAGAAGGTCTGGAGCAGGTGCCGGGAGTCCCTGTAAACCTGGCCTGCCCTGGCCCCTGCAAGGCCTGGGCCCCAAGTCACCTCCGAAAGAGGGAAACCCCGAGGAGACCTCATAGCTGACCAGACAAACACAAAGTCCATGGCACTGTATAAGGTGGGACCCTGCGCAGAGCAGCAAGGGGTGCATGTGGGGCTAAAGTGAGGGAAGGAAAGCAGTGGGACGGTCAGATGGGAACCAGGGAGACTGATCCAGAGCTGGAAGTGAGAGGGATATGGGAAGAGGGTGGTTGTCAGGACCTCCTCAGTAGAGAAACATCACTTTACTTCTGGCCCATTCATGGAGAACAGAGGTTTGAGCCAATGATGAGCTTTACTTTGTTTTTCATTGCTTGTATTTATTTGTAATTTGAAATCTACCTAATTCCAAAATGGATTTTGGTCAGTGTGCTGCAGTGATTGAGGGTGATGTGAGGGGTGGGGGCTACTTCAATGCTTCCTTCCTGTCCCCTGTCTGCTCCTTAGGGCTTGGGGTGGTGGGTAGGGATGAAGGAGGCTCCAGACGACTGGCAGAGTGGGAGAGAGGTGGGGAGGGACCAGGCGGCCTGCTCCTTGGGCTGAGGTATGTTGGGGGAGGAAGGTGGGATCTGGCACCGCCCTTTCTCCCTCAGGTCTCTGATGCCACTGGACAGATGAACCTGACCAAGATGGCTGACTCTAGCCCTTTTCCCCTCAAGCTGTTCGTATCTGAAGTCTGCTTTGTGCTGGACAATGGGCCCTGTGGCAAGATCTACGTCTGGAAGGGGACATGTGCTGTGACTCAGCAGGCTTCCCTTGGGGGTCTCTGTCTGCCTGGCTGCTTTCCAGAGTCAGCCTCAGGGAGCCCAGGTGCTTCTGGCTGAGGGCTTTCCCTTTGCTGTTTCCATTCCTTAAGTCTAGGCAGTGGTTCTGAAACTTTAGCTTGGATAAGAATCGAAGGCCTGAGGGCTTGTTAAAACCCCCATCCCCAGAGATCTTGATTCACTAGGTCTGGGGTAGGGCCTGAGAATTTGCATTTTAACAAGGTCCCAGGTGATGCTGATGGTGCTGGTCCAGGGGTCACACTTTGCGAACCACTGTTCTAGAGAATTCCTAGGTCATTGGGGCTGCCGGAAACCTTGATCCTGGGATTATGCATGAAGTATGCTAGAGAGAAGTTTTAGATTAATTAAACATTCCTTTATGCAGTGGATGGGAAAGTGTGGAACTTGTTTTTCCAAGAGATAATATCAGCTGGAAGTAGAAACGCTGTTGTGCAGAAGCCTGTTCTGCTTGTTTGACTATTCCAAAATATTGAAACAAAGCTCTGAGTCTCTGAGTGATACTTGAAGCCTCCCGTTACTTTCCTATGCTTGTCTTTTCTTGAGCATGTCTTGTATGACTGCATAGATTATAAATTCTTGAAAGCAAGA
>NW_004444252.1:49857-52131 GCF_000243295.1 Trichechus manatus latirostris
ATAAGTGCTGTCAATGTACATTATTCTTTTCATAGGCATTAAATGGGTCTTTTGGGTAACAGCATCTGTCAAAAGTTTCATACAATATTTAACAGTCCCTATGATTATTACAATGACAAAGAGTATTATTAATCTGGTTTACAATATAGACTTAATCCATGATCCAATGCCTGATGGCTGCCAGATGAAAATATCTAAAAAAGGGAAGTCTGAGGGTACAGCTAAATGGAGCCAAGTAACCTTCTGGTGAATTACTTTAATATCTTGTGCCACCCCTCCTGAGGTGTTAATCCAGGTTCAGCAAGAGAAATTAGCTATAGCACAGACCCCTCCTTGCTGGGCTGACAGGAAATCTAGGACAATTTGATTATCCAAAACTACTTAGGCAAGTGAGTTCAATGATTTCTCTTGAGCAGTCATAGCATTGACAACATCACCTGCTATTCCTTCCATGGTTCTGAAGATGTCATAGAAGGAGTGTTCTAAATCTCCTATTCTGTACCAAGGGAAGGATATCCTAAAAAAACTATAACCTAAACCAAGGAACTCCTTTAAGGGGTTCCCTCCATCTCTCCTTTGTTCATCTCTTGAAATTCTGTTTCTCCTCCTTTCTAATAGTTTCAAGTGGTCAGTCCAATGTAAACTCTCATCATAAGAATGGATGTCTAAAGGGATTCCCATATGGCCTAAGGTACACTGACCTGTCATATTCCAACCATTCAAACAGGGTAAAACTCATGTATAGGACTCACTACTTGGATTCAAATTAGCAAAGGTAGGGTATCTTGATCCTCCATATAAAAATACACATCCATATGGGACACATATTATGCTGGTCATGGCATCTTTACCTGGGAGAGGGATGGTTTGATTCATCTGTTCAAGCCAATTCTCTGTCAAGGAGTTGTTACAAATAGACAGTTATCCTAACCTTAGCTGATTCCACATTTGGACACAAAATACATTTTTCCTTGTAGACATGCTGTTAAATTTTCTGAAAAAGCCACATTTCAATTTCCAGAAGGGGCATTATATGAAATTAAGTGCTCATTTTTACAACCTGAAGAGAAGATCAAGCGTATTTTGGAAGACTCTGTAACTCTAATCCGAGTCAGATTGAAACATGGGGCTTGGGGATGAGTTGGTATCTCAGGAGGATGCCACAGTTTCACATGTATGGCTTGCCTAGAGATGATGTTAAAATTGATGATAGCAGGGGGAACAAAGTTACAATACAGTATGGGAGTAGCTTATGGATCTGAGTTCTCATGTACAGTTTTGGGTAAAGGAGGACAGATCCGGCATTCTGTCAGATTTGTGGATCGTGCAACTACTTGAGTGAGTTTAACAAAGGCATTGTCATGCCAAGAATTAATGGGAGCTGTGATGAACAGCAGTATGGGCAGAAAGTTTAAGAAGGGCTTCATAGTAGAGAAATACAACCTAAAAGAAATAAATAAAGACCACCAGTATACAAATAACAGTGATGACAAAATAAACTATTCTCTAAAATTGGTGGTATAAAAAGAGATTTGAGTCTTCAGGGGAAGAAAAAAATATTAAAACAAGGAATAATGCCCCGCAGTTGGAGTCCAGTGACTATAAAAATGACTAGGATAATCGGAACACAAATTCTCAGTACCTCTACAGCTAAATTTTTCCACCCTAAAAATTTGAGTTTATAACACAAAAAAAGCTATTTCAAAAGCAATGGTAAATTATAATTTCAAATTAAGCAAAAATGACTAATGGTCAGAGGTGACACTACAAATGAGTTAAAGCGTTAAAACCATCAAAGTACTCACAACTAAAAATATACTAGTGACTAAGAAAAATTCAAAAAGAGTTGAAGCTCCCATTTAAATAACTTATTTCACAGATACCAGTTGGCATAATATAATCACCCAAACTACCAGGATATAATTCTGCAGTCATGCATAACAGCTGAAAATACAAAGATATATATATGTACATAAAAGATAAAGAAAAACCAGTCCAGCTTTTACCGCAGGCTGCTTAGGCAATTTCAGGTCAGGTTCAAAGATCTCAGGAAAACAGACTATCCAGCTGTCATCTGCTACTTTCCTGGAGATATTTAAATTTTAATTTAAAAACTTCATGAGGCTGAACAGTCCATTCGGGAGTAGGGGCTTTCTTCAGTTGGAATAAATGAATCCAATCCTTAACTCCCTGTAATTCAGCTGCAAAAGGATTAGTGAGAAGGACCAAATAAAGTTCTTTCCGTCAAGGTTTCGGGGAATCTTTTAATTCTTC
>NW_004444252.1:65936-67242 GCF_000243295.1 Trichechus manatus latirostris
CGTTTCTTCCATTTTTTGACGATTTCATGTGAGGCTGATTTTTTATGTTCATATAAACTATTCAAGGAAATTCCTCTAGGCCTAGAAGGATTCTCTACAAACATGTTAAAAGGTTGTTCATCATCTGAAACAGTCCCCAATATAAGGGATCATACATAACTGTTAAAAGCTTGTGGGGAGCATTGAGAGGATTGAAAGAAGAGGGGTTGTAATCTTTAAAACTATGAGAAAAAAGATGATCTACAGGGACAGAAAAATCTTCCCACCAATGGACTTCTAAAGCCCTGACTAGTTCACCAGTCATTATTCTTATATTTTCATGCCAGTAATTTTCTAACCATAGGAACATGTAAGCATTCTGGCAAGATAGGTTTCTTTATTAGGTTGGATCCACAATCCAGTAGTTGGATCTTGATTACAGATGTAATCTCTAGGGGGGAGGGGGCGCTGATTATTGTTGTTTAAAAAGTGATTCCAAAATTTCTTTTGGGTCAAATTTCAGTGGGTAACATTTTACAGGTGCCATATTTACAGGCTTTCTAATTGTTTTATTATTATTATCTATTCCATCTTTTTCGTCATGATCATGAGTGGAATTATCATGGACATTAATGAGGGGAGCATCTTGAAAGGGTGTTAGGGAAGCGGCTTGTGTAGCTGCTCTGCTAGCTAAGTCATTTCCTTTAATTTCCTCTGTTTATGGAGCTCTTTTGGGCTGTTGGGCCTGGATTTTGATTACAGCAACCTCAGAAGGGAGCAAGAGGGGTTCTAAGAGGTCTGCTACTTAGGGCTCATTTTTAATTCGGTTCCCAGAAGAAGCTAGGAACCCCGTTTGTTTCCATAACATTCCAAAATCATGAGTAACTCCAAGTATATATCTGCAGTCTGTAAAAATACCCATTGAAGATCCAGAAGGCAGTTTGCAAGCTTTGGTGATTGCAATTAGCTCAGCTTGCTGAGATGAAGTGACTTCAGGAAGGGTGACACTTTCAAGGGCCTTGGATAAGGTAGTCACAGCATATCCTCCTGGTAATGAGAGCTGGTAGGTTCAGGCTTTAAATATGACCCATCAACAAATAAAACTAAATCAGGTTTCAATAAAGGGGTTTCTTGTAAATCTAGTCTAGGAGACAAAAGTTGTTCAGTAAGATTTAAGCAATCATGGGGTAGATGGTCATACTTATTAGGTAAAGGTGACAATGTAGCTGGATTCAGAGGGGTTATAGTGTATGCCTTAAATTGGGTTTTCTATAGGAGCAAAGCCAGTAAAGCATATAAATATATATATATATAGATTTATACTAAT
>NW_004444252.1:67848-88379 GCF_000243295.1 Trichechus manatus latirostris
CATTGAGTAAGTGTTGAATTTAAAATGGTGGACACCACATGAGGGACATAAACAACAAGAAAATTTCCTAAAACAGTATCTGCTGTGGTCTCAACTAGTCTACTGGTAACAGTGACTGCTCTAAGGCAAAGAGGGTAAGACTTTGTGATGGGGTCCAGCTGGGTGCTATAACCAATGGGTGTCTGTTGTCCTCCCAGTTTTTGAGTGAGAAATCCTAGAGGGTTCCTAGAAATCTCATGGACAAAAAGTGAAAAGTTTAAATTAAAATTAGGAAACCCTAAAACAGGAGTGTTAGTCAATGCTTCTTTGAATTGAGTGGTGGCATTTTGGCCATCCTCAGATAGCTGGAAGGGATCTGGCTCTGAACAATTTAAATAATGGTAAAGAGGTTGAGCCAGTGAAGAAAAATTACTTATCCAAGTTCTGCAATAGCCGAGAGTCCTAGAAATCCTCTTAACTGTTTCTTGGTAGTAGGGACAGGATAAGCTAAGATAAGCTTTACTTTTGGGGTCTACGGTGACCCCTTTTGCTGAAATAATATGTCCCAAGTACTTAACAAAAGGTTGAGCTAACTGTAATTTTTCTCTGTAGACTTTGTGACATCCTCTGGCCAAATGTTGTAACAACAGGATAGCGTTCATAAGACATGCCTGTTGAGAGTTAGAGCAGACCAGTAAATCATCCATATATTGTAATAATGTAGACCCCTGAGTAAACGGTAAAGTCTGTAAATCTGCATTTGTAAAATCTGAGAAAAATAGGTCAGAGACTTGGTAAAACCTTGGGGCATGACAGTGCAGGTAAATTTTTGGTCCCCCAAGTGAAGGCAAAAAATATTGACTGTCCAGATGGACTGGAATGCTTTAAAAAAGCACTGCAAAGATCTATTGCTGTAAAGTGAGTCACTTGCGGGGGGGCATTAGAGAGGAGTAGGTGAGGGTTAGAAACTATGGGGAATTTTGGGACTACTATATGATTGATAGCATGCAAGTCTTCTTGTACAAATCTCCAGCCTTGATTGTTGGGTTTCTTTAGAGGGAAAACTGGAGTGTTGTAAGGACTGGTGCAACGGATTATCAAGCCTTTAGCCAAAAAGTCTTGAATTATAGGGACAAGTACTCCCTTAGGTTCTCATTTTAAAGGGTTCTGAGAAAATTTAGGTAAAATTTTAGAGGTATCTATTTGAATTTTAATGGGTGCAGCTAATAGGATCTGACCAACATCGGTAGAAGTAGTGGCCCATAAACTTTCAGGCAGAGAAGAAAGACATTCCATAGAACTGGATAAAGTAGGAGAACGACCATCTGTGGTCTTAAGCTGAGTGCTCGTAAATAGCAATAGGCTTCTCCACTTAAAGTATTTTCTGTTGTAGAGTCTATCTGTTCATTAGCTTTAGGTAAATCTAACAGCATTTCTCCTCTTTCTGAAAATTTTATTGGACTATTCCTTTTGGATAACAGATGTCTTCCTAGTAAATTTACCGGAGTATCTAAGCTGGGTAAAAATGAGTGCATTTCCTCTAGGAGCTAAAGAGACAGAAACAGGCTGGGAATGAGTTACAATCTGTTTTTGATTTGCAAGCCCCACAACCCTTGAAGTTGTATTTTCCCCAGAGCACCTTCATTCTATCTGCCTCCGGGCTACATCTGGTGTTATGTTGCCCAGTTTATTTTTTAGTTTTAAACACTACCTTTTAAAATGTCTAGGTTTCTTACAGTAATAACGAACAAGGGGAATGTTACTGGGCTGTCTTAGTCATATCTCTGGTGGACCTATTCTGTGTGTGGAAATTACTCTGAAGCTGGGTTTGCAACTGCTGTAATTGTAGGGCCATAAATTGATTGTGTTTAGCTACAGTTCTCTTTTCAGCTTTCTTAGTCTGCTGATTAAGAGTTTGAGTCAGCTGAAAGGATAGAGTGGCTAATTGTGATGTATTTTCATTGTCCCAACCTAATTTGTGGTGTTTGACTAATGCAGCAAGCCCCAGATGTAGGCCACTGACGAAAAGGGAATTGAAAGCAATACAGGATCCAGACTCTTCTAGCTTTAAACAGGAATGTTCTTGAAAAAGTTTAGTCAGAAGGCCCATATTCTCATAAACATTTTCATCTTCATTTTGTTTGCAACCCTGAACCTTGTTCTAATCTATTTTTCAAGGGAAGACTTTTGGGATAGCTTCCATAAGGTTTGTCACAATAGGTCTGCTCTGTGTTATTATTTCCATGCCAGGAATCTTAGGCTGGATGGTTACATATTCTGCAGGAGTTTTCTATCAGGCCTTTTCCTTCCACCTTTGAGCATCACCTGGCCCTATCAGTGAATTTATTAAGTTATATAAGTCTGCTGGACCAGGTTCACAGGTATCAGCCAAGATTCTAAATTATTCAGTGAATTTGTGTGGATCTTTGTGAGTGTTAGAAAATTCCTTAACAATAGCATGAAGTTCTGCTTTTGAACAGGGAGCAAAAGTAACTTGTGGTGGCTTCTGAGCCTCTTCTGGATATTTAATTTTAAAAGGCATTGCACAAATGGGTTTTACTTCTAGAGGTTCCTTGAGATAATATGGAGGTTCGATCATGAGTGTTCAGTGGAGTAGGTAGATTGAGAGGGGTAAAGGGGACTAACTGTGAGAGGGGCAGAAGGAAAGGAGGGGAGCAGGGGGTCAGAGGATGGGGCTGGACTACAGATGCTGGGGACTTCAACATTTTGGGCAAGGATGCTTTCTCAGTTATCTAGTGCTGCTATAACAGATATACCACAAGTGGATGGCTTTAACAAACAGAAGTTTATTCTCTCAGAGTCCAGTAGGCTAGAAGTCCAAATTCAAGGCACCAGCCTCAGGGAAAGGCTTTCTTTCTCTGTTGGCTCTGGTGGAATGTCCTTGTCATCAATCTTCCTCTGGTCTGGGATCTTCTCAGGACAGGAATCCTGGGTCTAAAACATACCCTGTGCTGCTGGTGCTGCTTTCTTGGTAGTATGAGGTCCCCCTGTCTCTCTGCTCGTTTCTCTCTTTTATATCTCAAAAGAGACTGACTTAAGACTCAACCTAATCTTGTAGATTGAGTCCTAACTCATTAACATAACTATCACTAATCCCATCTAATTATCATCATGGGTGTAGTTTTACAGCACATAGGAAAATCACATCAGATGACACAATGGTGGACAATCACACAATACTGGAAATCATGGACTAGCCAAATTGACGCACTTTTTTGGGGGAACACAATTCAATCCATAACATTCCACCCTTTGGCTCCCAAGAACTCATGTCTTTGCCACATGTAAACACATTCACCCCATCATATCATAGCAATAATCTTAAATCAACTACAAGTCCAAAACTCGGAAATCCCCCTTCATCTGTGAAATCTAGAATGCAAGTTATCTGCTTCCAAAGTACAATGGTGGAACAGGCACAAGGTATACATTTTCATTACAAATGGGAGAAATTGGAAGGAAAGAAGGGATAGCAAGCACAAAGTAAGTCAGCAGAACACATTACATTGGCCCTCAAGGCTTGAAAATAATTCTCTGTTCTCTGAGACCATTTACACAATGATCCTGCCCTCCAGACTGTAGGCATTGGTCACACTCTCTGGATTCTGAGTGGAGGCCCCTTGGCCCTGGGCTTCAGCTCTGTCTTCCAGACCCACTGGAATGGCAACTCTGCTCCCTCAAATTTGGGCATCCCCATTCTCCTAGTCCATCTGAGTGGTGACTCCTTTGAGACCCCAGAGGTCATAGGCCTACCCTTTGAGGCTGAGATAGCTTTGCTTCCTGTGTTCCTTGTCTCTTCAGGTTCTGCTTCCTGGTTCCCTGGCCTCTCAGCCCCTCATTACTCGTAACTTGTGTCTGCCCTGCTGGGGCAAGTGTTCCAAAGCTCTTTAGCTCCACCGATAAGTGCCTGGAGGCACCTCACTTCGCCAGTAAACTTTGGCGGGAAGGTACTCAGCTCTCTTGCACTGTTGGTTGGCAAGCCTGACTCCACCAATAAGTGCTCAGAGGCACCCTACTCTGCCAGGAAGTGTCTTGCACCAAGGCACTCAGCTCTCTTGCTCCATGGGTTGGCTCCAGGGCTGTCTTGCGCTAGTCTCCTGGTTCTGCTGTGCTTCTTCCCTTCTGTGCCAACTCCAGTGAAACAGCTCTCCTCATTTCCTTCTGAGTCCTCACAAGAATTGAGTTTGATAGCCATAATTCCACCAACAGTCTCCTGAAGACAATCTAGACTTTTAAGATTAGGCACTTTAAAACTCTTCCAGCCTCTATCCACTCACAGTTTCAAAATCGCTTCCACTTTTTAGATATCTGTTAGAGCAGCATCCCATTCTCTCAGTATCAAATTCTGTCTTAGTATCTAGTGCTGCTATTACAGAAATACCACAAGTGGATGGCTTTAACAAACAGAAGTTTATTCTCTCACAGTCTAGTAGGCTAGAAGTCCAAATTCAGGGCATCAGCTCCAGGGAAATGTTTTCTTTCTCTGTTGCTTTGGAGGAAGGTCTTTGTCCTCAATTTTCCCCTGATCTGGGAGCTTCTCAGCACAGGAACCCCGAGTCCAAAGGATGTTGTCTGCTCCCAGCACTGCTTTCTTGGTGGCATGAGGTCCTACTGTCTCTCTGTTTGCTTCTCTCTTTTACTTCTGTCTTAGGCTGGGTTCTCTAGAGAAGCAAAACTAGTAAAACAGAGAAATATATAGAGAGATTTATATCAAGGAAACAGCTCACATGATTGTAGAGGCTAGAACATCCCAAGTCTGTGGCTCAGGGTAGAAGCCTCTCCCAATTCATGGAGCTGCACAAGCTGGCGAGCCCAATATCAGTAGGTTGGACAGCAGGGCTCCTGCTCATAGGCTGTGAAGGTTGATGAATTCCAAGATCAGCAGGCAAGACGGCAAGGTTTCTGCTGATTCACGTAGCTGCAGGGGCTGGAGAACCCAAGACTGGCAGGTCAGAGAGCAGGGCTCCACTGACAGGCTGTGAAGATCAACGAATCTCAAGTTTGGCAAATAAACTGACAGCTTAAGTCCCAAGAACCAGAGGTGAGAAGACAGGAGGCAGCCGCAGGATCCAGAGAGAGCAAAAACCCAGAACATCTGCTTCTATTCAGATGGGGGCCACATTCCCAAGGAAACTCCCTTTTATCCGATTGACTACCCACAGCAAATTCAATCACTGGACTGATCACAGATAAAGACTGAGGATCATGACCCAGCCAAGTTGACACACAATCTTAACCATCACAACATCTCAAAAGAGTTTGATTTAAGACAGCAACCTAATCTTGTAGATTGAGTCCTACCTCATTAACATAACTGCTGGTAATCCTACCTCATTAACATCAGAGAAGTAGGATTTACAATACATAAGAAAATCACATCAGATGATGAAATGGTGGACAATCACATAATACTGAGAATCATGGACTAGTCAACTTGCCACACATTTTTGGGGGGGACACAATTCAGTCCATAACAGAAGTCATTTTGAGAAAAGGAACCATTTTGGGAAAGGGAAACATTTTGAGAAAGAGAATCATTTTGGGAAAGGGAGGTTATAGGGGCTGCTGCCAGGTAGAGTTATCATGGTTACAGAGCTCTAACACTGTAATTCTTTAATTTGTTTAGCTTGTTTTGAAACAGTTTCCTGCAAGGAGGCAAATTTATCATTATGATTTCATTTGGAAGCTTCCAAGTATCAATTACAAAATGCCTCCCTTTGCTTTAGTTTTATTCGTAAACCCTTAGCCTCTAATTTGCTGTGCAGATAGTTCAACTTAGTTAACTGAAATGACCCCCACAATGGCCATTGGTCCTTTAAATTTCCCTCTATAAGCATATGCCATAGGCTTAAACACAAGACTGAACCAGAGCCATAATGCTTAGTCATATAATCAGCAGGAGTTCCCTTAGGCGGATCCTACTTCAGTCTTGGACATGACAATCCCCATCTCATGGAGACACTTGCAAGTAGTAAAGACCTAAACGTGTGCAAAAGCCTTATGATGCACCAGAAAGAAAAGGGAGTTCAGTAGACTGGCCATGAGATAGCAGACCCACCAAACATAATTTGGTAATGAATTCAATGAGACGCTCAGGACATGAGCAGAAAAGGAAAGTATATAGAAAAGATAGCCAATAAATCTCCCAAAGAGCCATCTGCAAAATAAGCAGAGGCTTCATTCTGAGAGGAGACAGTGCTAGGCACAAGAAGCCCTTGTTGGTACTACGGCAAGCCAGTTCCGTGACTTCCCAAGAATGTAGAAGATAATAGTCTTTCAGAATCCTGCTAATGACACCATTAAATATCACAGAGTAACCATCTGTACTCTGATTAATGTAAAATTGAGAGATTTATTGAAAGAAAAGAAATAGCTCGAGCTGGGAATGGACTACACTGCATGCAGTGGAATCCAGGAATCCAAAATGGCACCTCGGCAGTGACTTTTTTATAGGAGGGGAACAATGGATATGACACACGTTACTTGATTGGTATTTACAAACTTATATCATCAAAAGATATTACTCGATTGGTAGATCACTTTAAGGCAGGACTTCCTATGGCAGGAACTCATAAGGCAGAAATTCCTGTGGCGGAACTCATAAGGCAGGACTTCCTGTACAAGCTCTGTAAGGCCATTGGCTTAAAAAGGTATACATCTCTTAGTTGGTTATAGTGTGGCAATTACACGGGTATGTGACAGGAGGGGTTGCAGTGTAGTTGCATCATCATTAGCAGACATTTCTCTTTTAGAAAGAGTATCGAAGATGGATGCCGCTAGGGTGAAAATAGAACCACTAAACAAGGAATCACACCCAGTCCTCAGACTGGCCATTTCAGATCTTATCAGGTACCTCAAAAAAAATTTTTTTTTCTTTAATTCCCTTACGCAGTGCTGTTGTTGAGGAGTAGATCTTAACTCAGCAAGCCATGTTACAGAGTAGAATTGCCCCACAGAAGTTTCTAGGCTGTAATCTTTATGGGAGCAGATCACCAAGTCTTTCTCCCACAGACAAGCTAGGTGGATTCAAACCACCAACCTTTCACTTAGCAGCCCAGCGCTTAACCGTTGCACTACCAGAGCTCCTTAGTTAGCACTCTTAGCCCCTAATAACAGCAGAAATGTAGGCAAAAAGGAGGAACCTGGAGCAGCCAGCAGCATTGCTGGGATTCTAAGACTGAAAGAGTGGGAAGAGGGGGAATCGTGCTACTGGGGCTGTCTTCTCCCAGGACACGGTACATTTCCCATGGAACCAATGCCAGACAGGGAGGGATTCCCAGACCCACCGCCGGAAGCTTGCTTAACCCCAAGCAAAGACAAACCATTAAGGAAAGAGAGACAAGAGGAGAAACAGGAGACTTGGGAGACCAGGAAGAGAAGTCTCTTATGGGCAGGGGTGCAGCTAGTCAATTCAAAGAGGAAGGATACAGCATATTAATTTCAGAGACATTGTAGTTATCAGGTTTTTTATTGCCTGGCTGGGGAGCTAACCAAATTGACAACTTTGTTTTCATGGAAAAATGCCTTAAACTAGAGCACACTTTGTATTAAAGGGATGGCCTGTAGAAATGAATGAGTTACTGCATGGAAGTGGTTTGGATAAGCTTTTAGTTAACATAATCATTAGGCCTATGTAGACTTTCTGGCTTTGTGGAGTAAGTTCATCTCCATTAGAAATTCCATCCCCTTGTCCTATTTTGCTTTACAAAAAAGGCTTGGTAAGAGGATAGTTGACAGACTCAAGAAGCAAGGAGTCTTACTGAGGGGACCCTGTCCTTAGAGTTGGATGCCAGGTTGCATACCCATGCCTCTCCCTGGAGCGCCGGTTGAAGCCGCAGATTTTGATGATTAGACGGCAAGAAACGCAAGAAGATAAACTTTCATCTAGCTTGGAGCCGCCAAGCTGGGAGAAGTCAGGGGCTGACTTCACACCTCCAAAGAACTCCTCAGCGTTCTTGGGACCTCCCGGTCCACTTAACTTTAAAAAAATTGATCCAGCTTTTAAAAGTTGCTGGCTAACCCCTGGACTCCCTTAAATTTCCCTGAGAAAAGGGGATAGGAGCTAGAGAGAATTTCTGCCCTTTTAAAATAGCTCCTTCCTGTGATCCAGGGCAAAAAGCTAACGAGAAGGAGCGGCAGGTGGCCCTCCAAGTGGCCGAGGGCTTCATCTCCCGCATGCAGTATGCCCCAAACACTCAGGTGAGGAGACACCCCATGCCCCCAACCCTCCTCCTGGGCTCCTTTTGTGGCCTCCTACCCCCAGGCTGGATAAGAAGGGCAGGACAGCCTTGGGCACAGTCAGGAACACTCTAGCCTCCCTACCAGGCCCCTCCAGTAGGAAAGCCCTTCTGAATCCTTCAAAATTTAAGACGACACATCGACCACTCTTTACAGGGATCTGAACAGAGTGGTAGAAAAATATAGAACAAAATTCAAATTCACTAACAAAGACCAGACTTACTGGCCTGAAAGAGACTGAAGCGACCCTTGAGACTGTGGCCCTCGGACATCCTGCTAACTCAGAACTGAAGCCACTCCTTTCAGCCAAAGATTAGACAGGCCTATAAAACAAACAATAACACACATGAGGAATGTGCTTCTTAGTTCAATCAAATATTTGAAACCAAATGGGCACTATCTGCCCAAAAGCAAAGATGAGAAGGCAGGAAGGGACAGGAAAACCAGAAGAATAGACACAGAGAACCCGGGGTGGGAAGGGAAAGGGGGAGAGCGCCGACACATTGCTGGGATTGCAACCAGTGTCACAAAACAATTTGTGTATAAATTTTTGAATGAGAAGCTAATTGTGCTGTAAAACTTTCACCTAAAACACAATAAAATTTTAAAAAATATAAGACGATATGTTATTTTCTAAAAGAATGTTGGGCATTACACCCTGGGAGCCCCGAGAGCTGGGTGTGTCTCTGGACAGCTTGTGTTCCTTCTGTGGGCCATCATCCCTGGCTGGTTCTGTCCCTTCAGCCCCAGCACAGTGGCTTGACAAACTATTCCCAGAGGTGCTGATAAGACTCATTTATAATTGGTGGCATCTATGAGACTGTGCCCCCAAGTCTTTGAGGCAGCCTGTTGTTTTAGCCCGTGTCCCTATAATCTGGTTTCTTGTTTCTTGGCTTATCTGGAGGAGTAGCCCTAGTCTGGACTGCATGTGGGCTCAGACTGAGTGCCCACAAACCTCCTGTATGTCTCTGACCTACTCTGTCCTCCCTGGTGGAGGCAGAGGTGGCAACCCTGGGAGCTGGACCTCTCCCCCACTGTCCCCGCAGGTGGAAATTTTGCCCCACATCCGCAAGAGTCTCATCTTCAAGCAATTCTTCAAGGACTGGGAATCAGAGCCCACGTCGCTCTGCACCCCACTCTCCTGCCTGGACACCTCCTGCCTGCTTTTTTCCTCCTCTGGCGGATGGTCAGTGCAGACGTGCACCCTGTGGATGTTCCATAAAGGAAGCAAATGTTTCCCCGGCTCTCTGCCTGCACTGCATACCATACCATTCCATACTATACCACGCCACGCCATACCATACCATGCCACGCCATACCATACCATGCCATACCATACCATGCCATACCATGCCATGCCATACCGTGTCATGCCATGCCATACCATGTTATGTCATGCCATACCATACCATAGCACGCCATGCCATACCATACCATACCAAACCTGTTTCCGTCGAGTTACTTCTGATTCATTGTGACCCATGTATTATATGTCAACTGCTGCATAGGATTTTCTTGGCTGTGATCTTAATGGAAGCATATTGCCAGGCCTTTCTTTTGTGGTAGCACTGGGTGGGTTGGAACTGTCAACCTTTAGGTTAGTAGTTGAGTGACCTACCTGCACTGCATGGCCTGGGCTAGTTCTCACTGCCCCCACCTGTTCACCCAGCTCATGGCAGTGCTGGGGACAGAGCTGCACACAGATGACAACTCCACAGCTTCCAAGGGGCCTGGGTTTCCTCTGTGGCCAGACCTGGCTTTCCATGACGGAGGCAGAGGGGCCAGAAGTGCCAGGTAGGCTCTGCTGTGAACCCAAGAGGGAGGTGGAACAGCTCCAGGCCCAGGATCACTTTCACCCAGGGGTTCGGTTCAGTCTCACACTCCCAGCAAGGAGCACGTTGTGGCAATGGGCTTGGGATGCATATGACATTAAGACAGTGTCTCCTGAGATGCCCTAATAAACCACTGTGAGGCAGATTCCAAATGCCCTAGTGAAAAGAATACAATTTTTTACTACTGTACAGAAATCTGGCTTGTTACTTCATGGCACGCTGCATTGCTATTTATGTGATAAGCCCAGGGCCAACGTGGGGCTGTGGGAAGGGCAGGGGCCTGGGAGTCAAGGGTCCTGGGTTCTGATTCCCACTCTGCCTCCTTGATCTTGGATACGGTTCTTTTCCTTGTCTAACTAAGCCTTAGTTCATTCTCTTGCATAATTGAGTGGTGGCTGGAATACCAAAGAGAATGAAAAAAAAAAAAAAAAATTACAGTGCCATAGAGGCAACTCCAACTCATGGCAACCCCACATGTGTCAGAGTAGAACTGTGCTCCATAAGGTTTTGAATGACTGATTTTTTCGGAAGTAGATCGTCAGGCCTTTCTTCTGAGGTGCCTGTGGGTGGATTCCAACCGCTAACCTTTTGGTTAGCAGCCTGAGTGCGTTAACTGTTTGCACCACCCAGGGACTCCTCAAAGAGAACTGACTGCTAAATAGGGGTGCGAATGGTGTAGCCAAAAAGATGGCCCATCCTAGATGACATGTCTGCAGGGGGCAAGACCAAGGTTTGAGTTTGTGTAAGCCTGGACAAATGTCTCTGAGGCCTGGGAGGGCTGCAGCTGCCCTGACCCACCCTCACCCCGTCACCCCAACCCTGGGTCCTAAGAGCTTCTGAGCTCTGATACACTGGATTCTTCCATCCAAACAAAAATCCCAACCAAGTTCATCTTGTTGAGCTTGTGCCAAGAAGCACAGAAAAATCAGCTCCCCTGCCCTGTTCACCCCTGCCCCAGCACAGAAACATCCGGGCCCTGCACCTGACAATCTATGCGGAGAGCATATGCCATGGATGATTTTTAAAAGGGCAGAGAGTAGAGGTTGCCCTAAATCAGTGGTTCTGACAATACTTTTAGGATTGTGCAACATAAAATGCACATATTAAGATTTTTGCGTCTACTTTCAGAGGGTTCAGACACCCCTCCCCACAACCAATCCATGAAAAGAACCCCAACTTAAAATTCCTGGATTACATATTGCTAACATCCTGATATATGAAGCTGTGAGCACTCTGTTGTATGAGGAGTATCACACAGTGACTGAAGCAGGAAGAAAGGGCTACTATAGATGGGCACTGGCTTACCCTCCAGCTAAAGGCTCCCATGACTGCGTAGACCTCCTGGGATGTGCCTATAGGCTGAGCATTCACAGTTGGGGCTGCTGAATGACTTAGGAGTTAAAATTGGAGCCATTATTCCCTGCCCTTGAGTATAAAGGATGTGATCCCGGTGAGCGTCAAGGCCTCACAAGGACACATCATCTGGGCCCTGAGGTATAAAAACAATAGCTAGAACAATCTTGGGAAACATCTTTTAGGAAATCTTTCACATAAACAAATACTTAGAGCACAAAAGACCCACATACTTCCACTCTTATCTTTTGCTATTAGCATTTAGTAAATAATAAGATTTCTTGGACCAAAGAAGACCCTCCTGTCTTTACTGAAACTTGTACCAATGATTATAAAAAAAGACAATTTAAAATGTAGACTCACAGTGATTAACAGTTTTTAGCCAATCTGTGAAAAGGTGAAGCTTTTAATGATTTTACCCATTTGTAATGTCAATATATACTGATGATTGTGTAACATTCCTCAGACTCAAGCAGACATAACTCTGGCAGCATGCTTGTCCGTTTCCCACTCTTGCCTCTTGCAGTGTATGCTGAATAAAATCTTTCTTCTTTGGGTTTTCCTAATTATACTTCGAAATTTTCTCTGTATGTAAATGACTTAATGGGAATGCTTGTAGTGTTTTAACTCAGAAACATGTACATCATCAGAGGCCTGTAGGATACTATAGTCCTCAACTAGATCCAGTTGCTTGTGCTTGTCCTCCATGCTTAAGGGCAGTAGCAGCAACTGCTCAATTAGGAGAAAACACTGGAGATACAGTTTTAGGTAATGACTTAGATTTATTTGTTTCACATGCAGCAGCTGCTGCTCTTATATCTACTTTAACTCAGAATCTATCTGCCGGCAGGTTAACCTCGTATGAAGCTTTATTATTGACAGCCACAAATATTCACATATATGTCATTAAAGCTTTAAATCCAGCTACTCTTCCCTGCGGAAGGAGTACCACATGACCGCTTTGATTTAACAGATCGACCTCTGACCTGAAGAGGAGACCTCCAGGAAAATCCTTTGGCTAACCCTTCTTTAGTTTTATTTGTAGATGGTTCTTATTAAAATCAAATCTGACTTGAAGCAAATATCAGGGAGGATATGCACTGAGTACTTCCTCAGAGGTATTGGAGAGTGGACCTTTGCCTCAGATATCTTCAGCACAACAAGCCAAGTTAGTGGCTCTTATACAAGCTTAAAACCCAAACCACTGAGGTCGAGTCGATTCCGACTCATAATGACCCTATAGAACAGAGTAGAACTGCCCCATAGGGTTTCCAAGGAGCGCCTGGTGGATTCAAACTGCTGATCTTTTTGTTAGCAGCCATAGCTCTTAACCGCTAGAAAAAAACCATTCTGTGATATATTCATGGATTCAAGGTATAATTTCAGTTTGGTTCTTGACTTTGGGATATTATGGAAACAGCAAGGATTTTTAACATTGGGAAGATCTCCCATTAAGAACAGGAAATACATAGCTGAACTTTTAAACACTTTACTGTTACTTTCAGAAATAGCCATGATTAAGATACGAGCACACCAGTCAAAACAAGAACCTTGGACCGATGAGGTAATTGGGGATGTGTTAGCTGATGCTGCAACTGACAGAGCGGCTGGTAGAGAGACCCAAAAGCCCAACCAGCTTCATGTGAAAATCCTTTAAGGATAGGGACAACAGAATCTGCTGAGACTATGGCCCCTCCCAAGCTTATACAAAGTCAAAAGTTAGGAATACAAAAAGTCTACGAAATCCCTATCTTTAATTCAGAATCCAAATTTAGAGATATTAAAAAGGTGCCAAAAATTAGCTCCTGAAACTGAAAGAACAGAATGGAGGAAGGTGAAAACCATCTTAATAAAGAAATTGAATTATGGATAGGTCCTGGAAACAGAACTATTATTCCTAAGGGAATACATATAGCTTTGTTATCAGCCTGCTTATTAGAATGTAAAGAACAATGGGAAGGAGATTTAACTGCATTCTTAGATAAACATTTTTGAGGAAAACTTTGCAGGTGCATTTTATTTTGTGTATGGCCGACATGACACAATAGACAGACTTCTATTAACGTATGAAGGAACAGGATCAGACAATTACCATCCTGAATACACCCGTTCTGGAAATAAAGAAAAATGTAAAGTATGTTGGGGATGGAAATCAGGTTTACTTACCTCCACCATTAATAGAATATTCAGAGAAAACAACAGACACTAGGTGGCACAGTTTGCCTTTACACCAAAAAGCTACAACTCCTTCAGAGCAACAAATATGCAAAAAGGAGAGATGTACTCTAAATTCTGACACAGATCTTTGGATTGGACCTGATCAAACATTGGTACTGCCAAAAGAATTACATCTTCCTGTAGTTGATAGGGAAACCCTGGTGGCGTAGTGGTTAAGAGCTATGGCTGCTAATCAAAAGGTCACCAATTCGAATCCACCAGGTGCTCCTTGGAAACTCTATGGGGCAGTTCTACTCTGTCCTATAGGGTCGCTATGAGTCAGGGTTTTTTTTGGTAGTTTATAGTCTCCACCAAGGAGATCATTTAGGAAGAGGTAAAACTGTACAAAAAATAAAAAAAATATTATTGGGGTCATTTCTGGAAGGCTGTGAATGAAGTAGTGAAAGATTGCACTATTTACTAAGAATTTAACGTGGGGAAAACTTATTCGACTCCTTAGGGTCGATATCCCCTTCCTTCAGGACCCATGACTGAATGGCAAATGGATTTTATACAACTTTCCCCAGTTGAATATTATAAGTATGTTTTAGTCATGATATGCAGATATCCTCATTGGATAGAAGACTTTCCCTGTTGGAATGCTACTGCAACCTTTGTTGCTAAAAAATTGTTAGAAAATATTTTTTGTACATGGGGTACTCCTCATACCCTGTGTAGTGATAGAGGTTCTTAATTTACTGGCCAAATTTCGGCAGTAGTTTTTCCTACCTTGCATCGATTACACTGTTCATATCATTCACAATCTTCAGGATTAGTTGAAAGAACAAATGGAATAATAAAAGTTCAGTTAGCTAAGCTTACTGCTTCTTTAGAATTAATGTGGCCTCAAGTGCTTCCAACTGTATTGATGAATCTGCAGTCTACTCCTTTTGGTCGTCACGAGTTAACCTCATTTGATAGTTACTTCCTTATAAGGCTATAATTCCTGATTCAAATTTGATCTCTAATAGTTTGTTAAAGTATTGTCAAAGCTTAATACAGTATGCTAAAGCCAATGATAAAGTGATTGTCCTAGTCATCCAGTGCTGCTATAACAGAAATACCACAAGTGGATGGCTTTAACAAACAGAAGTTTATTTTCACATAGTAAAGTAGACTAAAATTCCAAACGCAGGGCATCAGCTCCAGGGAAGACTTTCTCTCTCTGTTGGCCTTCTCATCAATGTTCCCCAGGACTAGGAGCTTCTCTGTGCAGGAACCTCAGGTCCAAAGGAAGTGCTCTGCTCCCGGCACTGCTTTCTTGATGGTATGAGGTCACCCTGTCTCTTTGCTCACTTCTCTCTTTTATAGCTCCAGAGATTGCCTCAAGACACAATCCAGTCTTGTAGATTGAGTCCTGCCTTACTAACACAACTGCCACTCATCCTCCCTCATTAACATCATAGAGGCAGGATTTACAACATATAGGACAATCACACAATACCAGGAATCATGGCCCAGACAAACTGATACACACATTTTTAGGGGGACATTATTCAATCCATAATACTCCACCCTTTGGCTCCCAAAAAATCACATCCTTGTAACATGTAAAACATATTCACCCCATCATATCATAGCAAAAGTCTTAACTCCAAGTCCAAAATCAAAAAATTCCTCTTCATCTGTGAAATCTAGAATACAAGTTATCTGCTTCCAAAGGTACAATGGCAGAACAGGCACAAGCTAGACATTTCCATTATAAATGGGAGAAACTGGAGGAAAAGAAGGGATAAAGGCAGCAAGCAAGTCAGCAGAACACATTACATTAGCCCTCAAGGCTTAGAAAATAATCCTCTGTTCTCTTAGACAATGTATACAATGGTCCTGCCGTTCAGACTCTAGGTATTGGCCACAGTCTCCAGATTCTGAGTGGAAGCCCGTTGGCCCTGGGCTTCAGCTCTGCCTTCCAGCCCCACTGGGACAGCAACTCTGCGCCCTCGGCTTTAGGCACCATTCTCCCAGTCCATCTGAGTGGCAACTCCACCCTTAGAAACACCAGAGGCCATGGCTCTACTCTTTGAAACCCTGAGGTCATGGCCATGCCTTTTGAGACAGAGGCAGCTTGGCTTCTTGTGTCCCTTGTCTCTTCAGCTTCTGTTTCCTGGTTTCTTGGCCTCTCAGCTCCTCGGGCCTCACGCCCACATCTACCCTGCTTGGGCAAATGTTTCAAAGCTCTGTAGCTCCACCAGTAAGTACCCAGAGGCACCCCAACTCTACCAGGAAGACTCCTGTGCACAAGCACTCAGCTCTCTTGCTCCTCTAGTTGGCTCCAGTGCCGTCTCTTGCTGGTCTCCTGGTTATGCTGCTGCTGGTTCTCTGCCGCTGCCGCTTTTCTGTCGCTGAAGGTTCTCTGCTGTTGCTTGTCCTCTGCCACTGTCACTCCTCTATCCATTCACAGTTTCAAAACCGCTTCCACATTTTAGGTATCTGTTAGAGCAGCACCCCTCCCACTCTCTTGGTATCAAATTCTGTCCTAGTCGTCTAGTGCTGCTATAACAGAAATATCACAAGTGGATGGCTTTGACAAAGAGAAATTTATGTTTTCATAGTCAAGTAGACTAAAAGTCCAAATTCAGGGCATCAGCTCCAGGGGAAGGCTTTCTCTCTCTGTTAGCATTCTCATCAATCTTCCCCACGACTAGGAGTTTCTCTGCGCAGGAACCTCGGGTCCAAAGGATGCACTTTGCTCCTGGCACTGCTTTCTTGTGGTATGAGGTCCCCCTGTCTCTTTGCTCACTTCTCTCTTTTATAGCTCAAGAGATTGCCTCAGGACACAATCCAATCTTGTAGATTGAGTCCTGCCTTACTAACACAACTGCCGCCTATCCTCCTTCATTAACATCACAGAGGCAGGATTTACAACATATAGGAAAATCACACAATACTGGGAATCATGGCCCAGCCAAATTGATACACACATTTTTTTGGAGACATAAGTCAATCCATGACAGTGATTAAACATGTTTATGCTCAAACGTCTCCTAATTATATAGGTTTTCCTGCCCCAGAACCTGGCAACTATGTATATTGGAAATGGCAGGGATAAAGGACTCTAGAACCAAAATGGAAAGGTCCCTACTTAATTTTACTAACAAATGATTTTGCTGCAAAATTACAGGGTGTAAAATCCAGGGCACATCTTTCCCAATTAAAGAAGACCAAGATTCTTGAATGGGTGATCAAATGGACAGAAGGACTGAAGTTGAAATTCAGATACCCTTCCAAAATGACCACCAACCGACCTCCTTCCTTGGATGGGTGACTCAAAAGTACAATTTAGATATTTTGTTATTTGTTATATTCTTTATTACTTTGCTAATCTATATTAATTAACTTTGATTTAAAATGATATTTATCATTTATTTAGTTACTCTTTAATTTGTTAGAGGAATAGATACTTGGAATGAAAATGCTTTTGTCCAATTATCACAATCTATTGTGAGTGCTGGTAATTTGACACAATATTAGATTTATCATCAAAACCCACATTCTGTTAAACAAAACTCTGACCCTTTAGCATCCCCTGTGTTAAATTATCATTTGATTCCACCTCCTACTTTAAACTCTAGTAAAGCTTTATCCTGTGCCTTTAGAGTCAAGATATGGACTCCGTCTGCAACCCAAACATTTTCAATACCATGGTTTAACATCACTCATATCTGGTTAAGTGATTACTTGTGTGATACCTAGTTTCTTCGAAGATATCCTCGTTTGCCTTGTAAGAAGGATGGACATCTTATAGAATTAATCAATACCCTCCTAGAGATTCAGGTGATTGGTATGAAGAGTGCTATAATAAACTAGCTGAAATTGCAATCCATAATCAGTTACCTCGTCCTCATGATTAAAATAATGAATGTTGGAAAAATCTTATGTTTATAGAATTACAACTTGGAAGATTATTCTTCTGTGATAATTCTCTAATGGAGACTTGGTTGTCACATGCCAATTTTTTCTATACCTTCTGTTTCTTCTAGAGAAACTTTGTGTGCTCCTTATGGACATATGTTTTTGTGTAGTGGATCCAGCTATACAAGTTTAGGTGATCCCTTTCCAACTGGTAGTGAATTTACATGGGCAATCTCTTGTCTAGATTCCTGGTGAATGCGTGGGCAATGCACTTTAGGAACTTTAGGATTACCTTTAGATATTCATAGCAATGATGCTAGTAAATATTGGAAAGGTAATGCTAATTTGTTACCCATTGTAAAATGAGAGTCAGAAGAAAACTCATTGGTCCAACACTCAGGGTGGAGATGGTTGTTTCTAATGGTTTTAATTCCTGCTTATAGGATAGTTGAATTGGAGAAATCTTTAAGAAATTTATCAATCACTATGAGACAAATAGCAGATGAAGTTGCTAGTGGGATGGAAACACAACAGCAATCTCTGACCTCATTAAGCCAAGGTGGCATTACATAACAGAATAGCCTTATGTTTTTTATTAGCCCAAGAAGGTATAGTCTGTGCTGTAGAAAAAACTTCATGTTGCATTTGGAGAAATAACACAGGAGAAGTAGAACAGGATATACGTAGAATTAGACAGCAAGCTACTTGGTTACACACTGTAACACCCTCACAAATGCCAAATCTGTCTGGTTGGTTATCATCAGGAATAAGTACATGGGCTAGATCACTATTGCAAGGAATAGTAATATTCTTAGTGTGCATCCTGACAGATTTATGCATAATAAAACTTATCTTCTATTGTCTTACATACTTAAATGGCAAAAGAAGGCCTTGGGCTAAAATGTTGATGTACTTTGAGTCTGCTCATTTCAGCAATGCAATTGATAAGAATGTCGCTCTTAAGATCCTGATGAAGAACTAGATGGTATCTGGTGGAAAACCAGCACTGTGAGTTTAAAGAGCCTGCCATGGCCACCATCTAGGAGCCCAACTAGGTCCAGGTATTGATTACTGATGTGTTACCTCCAATCTGCAATCAAAAGGAGGGCATGATTTAGGAGATAATATTGGAGCCATTATTCCCTGTCCTTAAGTATAAAGAAAGTGACCCAGCTGGAGATGGATTCACAAGGACTCACAAGGACTCATCAACTGGGCCCTGAGGTATAAAGACAATAGCTAGGACAATCCTGGAAAACATCTTTTAGGGAAACTTCCCCATAAACAAATCATGAACAGAGCATTAAAGACCCACATATTTTCCAGTCTTATCTTTTTCAATTAGCGTTATTAAATAGTAAGATTTGTTGGACCAATGAAGACCCACCTGACTGTTGTTACTGAAACCTGTACCAATGATTATTAAGAAAGACAATTCAAAATGTAGAATCACGGTGATTTGGCAGCTTTTCGCCAATCTGAAAAGGTGAAGCTTTCAATGATTTTACCCATTTGTAATGTTAATATATACTGATGACACATGGCTCTGGCAGTATACTTATCCATTTCCCACCTTTGCCTCTTTGAATATATGCCAAATAAAAACTTTCTTTTTATTTTACTATAACTTTGTGATGATTTTACCCTAGAACAGCTCCCAATATACATATATATACTAAACTATGTATGAACACTACACACCATATGCTAAGATTGGAATGAAGAATGATAATAGAACATACACTTGTCTTTTCTTCCCATGCTCCAGTGACTACCCTGGTCAAGCACAATGCCTAGTGCATTCAGTAACCAGCCAATAAGCGGGGATGCCGCTCTCTCAGGGGTTGCACGGGGGCCTGTTACCGTGCAGTGATTCTCAAAGTGTGGCCCATGGATTTCCCCAAAGCCGTACTCCCTAGGCCAGACCTACAGAGGCAGATCTCTGGGCATCATGGGGCGACATTGGCCACTCTGACAAATTCCCAAGGATGTCTGTGCATGCAAGCTTGGGAAGCCCTAGCTGGGGGCTTTGTTCAAAGAAATAATTATCTTCCACAGTGGAAGCGTTAACAGAACCTTGATTAACCAAACCAAAACCAAACCAAACCCATTGCTGCCAAGTTGATTCTGACTCATAGTCTATTCTGACGCATAGTGACCCTACAGGACAGAGTAGAACTGCTCCATAGGGTTTCCAAGGAGCAGATGGTGAATTCAAACTGCTGACTTTTTGGTAACAGCCAAGCTCTTAACCACCGGGTCACCAGGGCTCCCTGATGCACAAGGGCATGCTTTATTCCTCATACTGTTTTCATGATCGAGAACAGCGCTTTCCAATCCAATAGCCATTAGTCACACGTGAATACTAAACACTTCAAAAGTGTGACTGAGGAGCTGATTTATTTGTTTATTTTAATTTAAAAACTGGTACTCCAGTTACTGAAAATCTTTTAAGTATGATTGGGACCTGCTGAGTATGTGAATCTTTTTCACCTGTAAATTTTGTAAAATCTAAATACAAAGCAAGTATTTCCAATAAAAATTTAGTGCTCAAATTGAAAAGTATGAAATACATGCTGGATTTCAAAGACGTAGTATGAAAAAAGAACCTAAAATATTTCATTAATGATTTTATATGGATTACATATTGAAAGAAAATTTTGGATATATTGGGTTAAATAAAAGTATTATTAAAATTAATCTTGTCTTTCCTTTTTTTGATTTATATATATATATATTTTATTGTACTTCAGGTGAAGGTTTACAGAACAAATAGTTTCTCATTAAACAGTCTGTACACATATTGTTTTATGATTATTGGTTAACAACTCCATGACATGTCAACCCTCTCCCTTCTAGACCTTTTCTTTTTTTGTGAAAATACACATAGCCAAAGATACACCATTTCAAAAATTTCTACATGCACAGTTCAGTGATATTGACTATGCTCTTCCAATTGTGCTGTTATTCTCACTTAAGATGAAGGCTTACAGAACAAAATAGTTTCTCATTTAACAGTTACTACAAATGTTGCCCTAT
>NW_004444252.1:90015-91281 GCF_000243295.1 Trichechus manatus latirostris
TGTTATGAGATTCTTTACAGATTCATCATTGTTCTTTCTCATTACATAGTACTCCATTGAGTGTATGTACCATAGTTTGTTTATCCATTCATCTGTTGATGGGCATCTAGGTTGTTTCCATCGTTTTGCTATCGTGAACAATGCTATTCAGTGTAATTATTGATAGACGTGACTTTGTTGCTTCATTTTGTAGTGTTTTTTTGTGGTGCCGACGTTTTCTTTGTTCTTCTTACTCTCTTGTGCTGAGTTACTTTTGTTTGTGCTGCCACACTGGTGGGACCCCTGGGGTTTTTTTTTTTTTGTTTGCTCTGATTTGTTCTGTTTTGATTTGTTTGTTTGTTTTCTTTTTCTTTTCTTGGCTTAGGAGCGCCTTCTAGCCAGGCAGTACCACATGGCTTGGAAGCTAGTCCCTTCCTCTGCGCAGACTCACAGGGACATCCCTGGGGGCATTTCTTTTTTCTTGTTTTTTTTTCTTTTTTTTTGTTTGTGGTTTTTTTTCATTTCTTTGTTTAGTTTTCTTCTCTATCTTATTCCCTTTTTGTCTTTCTTCATTTCTAGTTTCTTGATTAATTCATTTTTTTCTTTTACCCTTTTTCTTTTTTTTTTCCATTTTTGTTTGTCCCCATTTCTCAGTCTCTCATCTCTCCACTCCAATAGCAAGCTCGCTTAGTACTCTTTGTTCTTTGTGTGTATGTTTTTGGCTCTTGTTCCTCTCTTCTCTCTCTCATCTTTCCCATACCCATCTTAGCTCCACACATCACAATCTACCCCCTCCTTCCTGCCTACCTGCACTGTGCACTGAACATCACACTCCCAATCAGCACAGGCACGGCCTACTGGAACCTGCCTTGCACTGATTCCCAGTCTGCACTGTCAGCTCTGGTACGTGCCACAAAAAATGTATCCCAGCAACTCCCCTTCAGCTGGACCTGCCCTGGTGTACCATACCTGAGTGACCGACCCTGGCCATTGGAGAAGGAGGTGAAAAATATTAGTCCTGTTTTGTTTTATGGGGCTGTCCAATCCCTGGCTGAATGGTGAACCTCAGAAGTGACTTCACCACTCAGCTAAAAGGGTGTCCAGGAGTGAGTTTCTTTTTAGATGTTCTGTCCTTTACTGGGAATGGTGTGTTGAAGTCTCCTACTATTATTGTGGAACTGTCAATTTCTCTTTTCAGTACTGTTAAAGTTTGTTTTATGTATTTTGCAGCTTGTCATTTGGTGCATAGATGTTTATTATAGTTATGTCTTCATGATGGATCATCCC
>NW_004444252.1:92385-99645 GCF_000243295.1 Trichechus manatus latirostris
CTATGACAATTTCCATTTCTAAAATCTTGTTGTTTATCTTTTGGATTTCTAATTGTTGTTTTTGTATAATTTCTAGTTATGAATTTATTTTGGCATTTTATTCCTGCATTATTTTCCTGAATTTTTGCATTTTTTGGTCTGTATTTTCCATGAATTTGTCTGCCTTTTCCATGAATTTGTCTATTTTTTCCTCATTTTTGTCTGCTTTTTATTTCAACTGTTGGATAAATCTGAGTATTAGAGATTTGAATTCCTTATCAGGTAGTTCTAGTGCCTTTTCTTCTACTGGAAAGTTATGTGCTGTTTTATTTTGGACACCTACTGGAACCATCCTGTCCTGTTTTTGTAAATGTTTTGATATTGTCTGCTGTCTTTGGGGCATTCAGTGGTTATTTTTCTCGTTTATCGATTGTAGATTTGTTTTTTTTTGTCCTTTGTTTTTTTTTTTAGTTTGGCTATGTCTGAGCAGGCAGGCTGTGTGTTCTTTGTTGTTTGCTCATCTGTGGGCATGATACTTTTCATGTCTTTCTCCAACTGGTGGGTCAATTGCTCAGATATGGTACAGCAAGCAGGGCAGGTCTAGCTGAAGAGGAGTTGCTGGGATGGGTTGTTTGTGGCACTTACTACAGCCACCAGTTTGTGTCGGTAATCAGTGCAGGGCAGGTTCTTTTAGGCCTTGCCTGTGCAGCTTGGTGGAGTGATGTTAAGTGCATGGTGCGGGTAGGCTGGATGTTGGGGGGAGATTGTGATGTGTGGAGCTAAGATGGGTATAGGAGAGAGGAGATAGGAGCAGGAACCAAAAACATACAAACAAACAAAAAAGAGTGCTAGGGAGGTTGCCGTTGGATTGGAGATATGAGATACTATGAAATGGAGAAAAACAAAAAGGGGAAAAAGAAGAAGAAAAAAAGAAAAGAATGAATAAATAAAAATTAGAAAGATAATAGAACAGCAAAGCTCCCAGGGATCCCACTGGTGCGGCTGCGAGGTCTGGGGAAGAGAAGGCATAGAGGTATTCAGCGTGAGGTATTCAGGGGACAGGAAGAGAAGGAAGATACAGAGAGACGAGAAACTGAGTAATGAAGAATGAGAAAAAGGGAAAAAGAGGGACAAGAAAACAAAACAAATTATAAAAAAGAAAGAACAAGAAAACCCCCCAAAAAACAGAAAAATTTAAAAAACCATGAAAAAAGAAATGCCCTCAGGGATCCCTCTTTGTGTCTGCATAAACTGAGGGGGTAGGTCTCAAGCTGCACAGCACTGCCCAGCCAGAACGGGCTCCCAACTCGAGAAAAGAAAAAGAAAACAAACAAACAATTCACAACAAACAAATAACAGCCCCGAGATCCCACCAGCATGACAGCAAGGACTGGGAAGCAGTTCCACACTCAAACGGAGATGGATAGCCCCTCAGGAAGAAGCAAAGATGGCGCATGGAGCCAGGTATTTGAGTGAAAGGAGGTGGGGTGGTGAGAGGTAAGGAAGAAATCAAAAGAAGTGGAAAAAAGCAACACCAGCAACCAACAAATGGCACTCAGGTAGTTGGCCAGTGTGAGCAGGTGGAATCCAAGCAGCCAGTGCTTCCTGGCCAACAAACTGTGGCCACGGGAAGCAGAGGAGGCCAAGTGGGGGTGAAGAAGGGTGGGGGTTGGGAAAGCGTATATCACCAGTTACCAGTTGCTCTGTCTCCTGCTGGAAGCTCTGTGAAGCTGCTTTCTCATACCCCCTATTTGCTGGTCTCTGATAGGAGTCCAAGATGGCAGATCCATGCTGCGTTAGATGATAGGGTACCTCTCCATGTATGTCTCCTCACTCTCTGTTCTCTGTCAGTTTCTGATTCCATTTGGCGCTTGGCTGAGTTCTTTATCTCTTCATTTGATGTTTAGGGTTTCAGGATTGCTGTTTTCTCTGTTTGGCTTAGTTTTTCGGATCTTTGCTGTGGAGGGACGGTGTGGTGATTCTGCCTAGAGTGCCATGTTTCTGGAAGTCGATAATTTATCTTGTCTGTGTCATTTTACTTTGACTAGGACATTTGAAGTTGTTTATGTGGCTTGCACTTGTGGTTCACATTATATTTCTACGGACGTCAGTAATCTAGATTTTAACCTTGACCGTGTACACATGTGGACACACCATAGATTGTGGTGGACCTAGTTATTTATTACTGTGCATCAAATCCTGTGTGGACTGAGGTGAGTTTCAGATAAACACAGCATGTGAATGTCAATGCAAGCCTCATGCTGCGGACAATAAGGGCCCAGCCCCTCCGGAAGTCAGGTGAGGCAGGGATCTGGTGGAGGGATTTTTTTTGTCACTAGAGGGCACTGTTGCAACCACCTGTGAAGCGACCCAGTGGCATCTGTCCTCCAGAGTCTCTCTTCCTTGCCCTGCTGATTAGCAGCACTGGTAGCCCAGAGTTGATCCCCACATCAGAACATGCCAGCATCTCGTGGTGCCGAGGGGCTGAAAGGAAAAGCCAGAGGGAACACTCTTAGGAGAAACCTGGACGTTTAACCACGGCCTTCAGTACAAAGGGGCCCTGGTGGCGCAGTGGTTAAGTGTTTGACTGCTAACCAAAATGTCGGCTGGTAATCACCAGCCACTCCTTGGAAACCCTATGGGGGCAGTTCTACTCTGTCCTATAGGGTCAGAATCTACTCGATGACATCAGGTTTGGTTTTTTTTGGTTTAGTTCAGTACAAAGGGAAGGGCAGGGATGATAGACCCATAGGAGGATGGAAGGAGTATTCCTAAAGGAATAACAGCGACCCCTTACAGGCCACAGCACCTAGTTTTTGAGGCACTTTGCTAGCCACACTAGCATACACTTATGTAGCTCCCAGGGCCCCTTAGCCATCAGGCACAATAAGCCCAACCCTCAGGGTTCCCAGTACCATTAGGGGCCCATGGAAATATTTTAATTTCTTTTAGAAGCAAAATTTAAAAAATGAATATAACCCAACTTGGATTATATGCGGTTTTTATACCAACACGGTGGTAAACAGAATTTTAAAAAATTTTCTTTTTTTGTGGAAGAAGACACCCACAGAAGTAAAAGTGCCTAAAAAAAAAAAAAAAAAAAAAAAAAAACAAGGTGTTGCCATCAAGTTGATCTGACTCATAGCGACCCTGTGGGACAGGGTAGAACTGTCCCATAGGGTTTTCAAGGAGCAACTGGTGGATTTGAACGGTCAACTTTTTGTCTAGCTGCCATAACTCTTAACCACTCTGCCACCAGGGTTCCACAAAAGTCATAAATGTTGCCCTGATAGCACCTACTATGTGCCAGGTAAGTACTTTACAAAAACTACTTCGTTTAATCCTGACAATAACCTGTGAAATAGGTACTACTATTATTTTACAGATGAGGAAACCGAGATGCAGAGAGGTGAAGTAACTTGGGGAGTCGCACTGCTAGGAAGCAGAGAGGCTGGGACTTGAACCCAGGCATTGTGGCTTCAAGTCTGGTGTGTTTTGTTCATCACACCACCTCCTCTGTAGATGGCCACGTTTCTGTGGGGCTCGCTCTGCTGCTGTCTCCCTGTCTCCATCCTTCCCCAGGCCACGGCCCTGCCTCTGGGACACCCTCTGCTCTACCTTTCTCAGAGCATTTTGGTGCTACTTGGAGCTATTTGGTCCCTGGGTGGCACAGTTAAGCATTGGACTAGTAACCGAAAGGTTGGAGGCTGTGGTGCAGAAGAAAGGCCTGGCGCTCTGCTTCTGAAAGGTCATGGCCTTGAAAGCCCTATAGAGCACAGTTTTTTACTCTGCACACATGGGATCGCCATGAGTCAGAATGTACTCAGTGGCAACAGGCTTAGTTTTTTTGGTTTATTTGGGAGCCTGGCTGCGCTTCTCTGGAAGGCCCACGAGGGGCTGCTGCAGCCCTGCTTTCCAGCCAGGCCTGCCGGTGAGGCTGGACTCTGTAAAGTCACCGGCCCTGGTACCTGCTGAGGACAGATCTGAGCCAGTGGCTCTTTATCCTTTGCTGACATATTTCTGAGGGCCTCGGGCAGGGAAAGCCCTGTGTTCTGGATGGTTCAGAGACCTATCCAGCTCTGAGAGACCACTGCACCTGTGCGAGAGGGCCTGGAACAAAGCCATTGGCACAAATAGACATGAGACATGAAGCACGGAATACACTGACCACAGGTGGGCCTTGCGGGTGAGGGGAGGGGAGTTGGAAATCTGAGCAAGATGATGTTTGAAGAAGCACCCAGGCCTGTAAACACACACACACTCCTCCACATACACACCAGACACAACCTCTCATACACACACACATATACACATCAGACACAACCACCCATTATACATACACACACACACCAGACACAACCGTTCATCATACACACCAAACACAACCACCTGTCATACGCATACACACACACACAACCCTACACATACACACTAGACACAATCACCCACCATTCACACACACACATATGTACCACACAACCACCCAACATACACACATATACACACACGTAGACAGATACACACGCCAGACATAACCACCCATCATACACACATACACACCAGACTCAATCACCTGTCATACACATACACACGCTACTACACATCCACACCTGACACAACCACTTCTCATACACACACAGACACATACACATTTGGACAGACACACACATGCACACCAGACACAACCACCTGTCATACACACCTACACACACACATTCTGCTTAATGGAAAAAGCAAGGATCTGGTACCAAATGAAGTCAGAATCAGGTTGAAGTCAGAATCATCTGCTTCCTGGTGGTGTGATTGCAAACAAGCCATTTCATCTCTGTGAACCTCAGTTTCTTCTCTGCTAGTAACAATACTTACCTTGCTGGTTTGCTTTGAGGATTACATGAGATAATGCATTTGCAAGTGCTAGGTAAACTCTGAAGTGCCATACAAATGGTACTTATTATTAACACAATTATAGTCTGCTTCAAACAATTTCGTGCTTATAAGCTATCTTGTATGTTTTACTAATTGCTTTGTGAATTCGTGTTATCTTGCCTGCAAGATTGCCTCGTCCTTGAGGATAAAGTTCTTTTGTGACCTGGCAGTGCTGGTGCAGCTCTGGGCACAGAGGTGAGGCCAGCCTGGCTAGGCCAATGTGCCCAGCACCAGGATCTGTTTGGGTCATCTGGGGGCTGGTTGCCATGGGTTAGTCAGTCGTGGTTCCACTAGGTGGTTACCAGCCTTGTCAATTTGCAAAGATGCTAATGGGAATGATTCCCTTTCTTGAGCACCAGCTATGTGCCGAGCCCTTTCCGGACATTGACCCCCTTCATTCTCATGAAGATTGTATGAGAAAGTACAATTACAACCCCATTTATAGATGAGAACATGAGATTCAGAGAGGTTAAGTAATCTTCCCAAGACCACACAGCCAGAGAGTGGTGGAGGAGGATTGTGAAGCTGGATGTAGGGTATGTGAGCTTACCCACTGTGCAGACTGCCCTACCAGGAGATGCACTTTGACCGTGTGGCCTCCAAGTTCCCTTCAAATCAGAGTCTGGGGTTGTCTGAGGGGGGAGGAGAAGAGAAGAGGGCCCAGCATTAGGAGAAGGGCCAGATGCTCCGGAGAGGGGCGTGGAGCCAGTTTCCTGGTGAGAAACCTTCCTCTGTTGGGGTGGCTGGGAGCAAGGTGTCCTCTGAGTAGAGTGGATGTTGTCAGGGGAGAGGGGAGAGTGAGAATAGTTTTGTGGGATTTCAGCTACTGGCAGGAGGCCCAGTCTGGTGTGTCCACTGGAAAAACTCTGTGAGTCTGAGTGGGGAGATGGACAGTAGGGGGCCTGGGACTTTTGTCTGAGTTTGCTTAGCTGTGTCCACAAATAAACATGAGGTGAGCAACACAGAGAGGGCTGGGCCATCAGCCTCCTGGAAAGAGAAGAAGGCTGACTTCTCTCTGTCCTGGCTTCTTCCCCTTGCCCAAGAAAGCATCTTACCAGAACCTCCCTTCCAGTCCCCACCCATCAATTCATCCACATTCATTCTACAACCTGGTGTCTCCCAGGTGACAGGGGCTGGGCAAAATGCTGAGGGCTAGCAAGGTGACTTCCTACCATGTGCTGGGCCTTGTGCTGAATGTCAAGGGAGAGATGAAAAGTAGGAGAAGATGGGGCTGGGGTTGACTTACGTAGAAGGATAAAAATTTGCAACAACACACAGGAGTCGGCCCAAGGCTGTGAGCAGCTGGTTCTTGAACGTGGAGCCCAAGTAGACTTCTGTGGCCCTCTCTTCCCCTTCCTGCTCCAGCACTGACCCAGGGTGTTGCGGTGGTTGATCTAAGGGTCTGTTCCCCACTACCTAAACATTCCTCAAAGGCTGCTGTCGAATACCCCAAGAGCCCAGCCCCAGCCCCCAAACCTGGCCTTCACTGAGTATGGCCTCAGTAAATGTTCAGCAGCAGCAGAACCAGAAGGAGGTGCTGCAGGGCCCAGAGGAGGAAAGAGCAGGGGGAAGAGGGTTCTCTTGCACTCCTTCTCCAAATTCCCTTCTTAAAGTTCAAGATGCCAACACATAGCCAACAGAGGGCAGTAGAACACACCCAAATTCACTCTCCCTCCAAAGATGACTGATCCCCTCAGCCTCAGCCCCATGCCCTCCAGGTTGCAAGTCCGACTTTGTTCTCTGGGAATAGATGGTCGGGGGGAGGAGGGGAGGGAAGAAGACTCAAAGTTTTTTTTTAAATTCATTGTTTGTGAAATATAAGTAATATTGAGATCTTCCTCTTTTAAAAGAAAAAAGTTCTCAGATGCCTCCAATGCCCCCTCCCCCACTTTTTCTGTCTTTTAAGGTTTTGTTTTATAATAATGTTACTCCAACATGTACAATCCCATGTGTCTGTCAGAAGATTTTTACCAACTTTTGCAGTCTGAAATTGATCAAACATGCAATCAAGACACATTGACAATTACTGGTGATTGGAATGCAAAAGTTGGAAACAAAGAGGAAGGGTCTGTAGTTGGAAAATATGGTTTTAGGGATAGAAATGATGCTGGAAATCACATGATAGAATTTTGCAAGACCAAGGACTTCTTCATTGCAAATACCTTTTGAACAACATAAACAGTGACTATACACATGGATCTCGCCAGATGGAATACACAGGAATCAAATCAACTACATCTGTGGAAAGAGATGATGGAAAAGCTTAACATCATCAGTCAAAACAAGATCAGGGCCAACTGTGGAACAAACCATCAATTGCTCATATGCAAGTTCAAGTTGAAGTTGAAGAAAATT